>NC_079211.1:111132355-111294855 GCF_029633865.1 Lampris incognitus
GACCTACCAGCTCTAGTGGGCTGGAATACACAACACACTGCCAGATAAGTGTAACGGTAGTCGTCTCAGTATTGTTCATAGTTCTTTCCCTCCGCCTGTCGTATTCTGACAAACCCCGCCCCTTGATGCCTCCACCCATTTCTACTCCTCACCTTACATGTAACCGCCTCAAGAGACACGCCTCAATTTAACCCTTTTAAGGGCGTTAAACTCAACCTCTTCTCAACTGTCCAATCAGCAGGCGGCGTCCTGGTGCAGGAGGCGGGACTTGTCAGAGTAAGGGTAAGGGAAAAAAAGCAGCGTGTAACAGTCCAATTCAGAGTTTGCGTTGCGTAAAATGTCTCCATGCATCGCCTGACGTGCAAACTACTGGCCACTCGTAGCCCAGATGTTGAGGGTGCAGGAATATTTCATGTAGCGGTTAGCATCGGCACATGACAGAGTCCCGGGTTCGACCTTGCCTCTTTCATACAGAATTTACATGTTCTCTCTGTGTTTGTGTGGCGCTCCTCCATGTTCTCCGGTGTTTACGGTCCAGAGGCGGGACGCCGGGTGAATGAGGGGCGAACGGCTGCCGTTAAGCATAAATGTCATGATCTTGCAACTTGTCCAAGGTCTCCCTGCGTATCGTAACCCCAAAGTACGATGGGATACGCTGCTATCCTCTGTGACCCCGAAAAGCAGTTAAATGGGTTAAGAAAATGAATGGAATAATGGCGAGTTTAGGTAGAGCCACTTCCGGTTCTTTTGAGAATGCCACACCTGTGTGTGTGTGTGTGTGTGTGTGTGTGTGTGTGGAAACGGGAGGTCACGTGGGTCACTGCGCCAGCCTGACAGAGTTGACATGCACGTGGTAGAGGAAGTCAGCATAGGATGCTCCCCCATTGGGACTCTTGTCTTCCACAAGCTGGCGCTGCAGGGCCTCCTCACAGCTGTCCCCCTGTTTCACCACCCACAGCTAGGAGAGAGGCGACACCATTACACACACACAGGCACACACAAGAATGAGCAACACCCCAACGAATTTATAGGTGTTCACAGCACTGACACCGCGCCAAACAGACGACCCCGGGCGCAGAGCTCAAACTGATGAGCACAACATCACAGTAACATGGGGATTCGAACCGGCGATCCCCGTGTTGGTAGGCAACGGAATAGACCTCTATGCTACCCGGACGCCTCAATATCCTTGACATATAATTGGACTGTTGTTCTAAGATTCACATTTTGCCCGTACAGCCAGGTGCCCGGGAAACTGAGGTTAGCACACCTCTTGAAAGAGGTCACTTGTGCCGAGCTCTGACAAGTGAATTACAGTGAACAAACCATTATTATAATAACAACATTGGAAACTCTGTGACACAAACATCAAATATTCTGTTATAGATGAAAAAAAAAATTAAACAAATTTTACAAATATATTTTTTATGTTTTTTTTTTATATAAGATCCTTTCCCAAGGATCTTGTATCGATCTGTGGAAAGGCCACAGGTAAGTATTTTCATGGCGAAACAAGCCCAGTTACCTTTTCCATGCTCTCGAAAGCGCCCATGAGCAAACTCACCTTGCGCGTGCAGGGTACCTGGCTGCTGAGCCTGTTAATGAGGGATCGGATACTGGTTGACAAAGCGCTGTCCAGCGCAGGAAGTTTGGTCTGAAGGGAGACAAACACAAAATATTGTACATCCTCTACACCTTCTCTCTCATGCAACAGCCCCCTCTCAAGAGCATGTTAAAACCATTTTCATCATTCAACTATCTGAAAATCAAAAGAAATGTTTTTTAGTTATATTGGGAGAATATTATGGAAGTGCTTTCAGTGCAACACAGTCCAAAAAAAAAAAGAAGATAGACATGGACGGATTAATGCACGGGCCGACGGGGCCCGGGCCCCAGGGCCCCGCCCTTCTGGGGGCCCCCAAGATTAGCGAAATTACGTCCTCTGAAATCCGCCCAATGATTACCCCTTCTATAAATAATCATTACAAGAGGTAATGTCGATTACCAGGGTTTATATAAGACATGATTTCACTAGAATTCTCAATCATGGTGGCAAAATATTTTTTTCCAATTGTAGGCCAAAATATTCCTGTATTATTTCAAATATGGATTCATTAGCACCAATGTACAATTAAATGTTATAGGCCACACATACAAACAAAAACAAAAATCATTAAAAAATTAAAATAAATTGCATCATGGGCCAATAGATTTGCTCTTGACGATCATGATTCACGTTCAAGTACATAGCTATGTCATTGTAGGCTATACAAAAAACAAAAATGAAGAAGAGGCGTTATGCTAGTGGGTTCCTTAAAAGAAAAACAAAACAGGAAAAAGTTGAAAGACAGGCGTCCGAGTTGCAAAAGATCCCAAAAGTAGGTAGTTTTTTTGAAAAGAAACTCAAACTCCAGATAAGGATGAACAAGAAGCGCTACTACCTCCAAGCGTTAGCAACTGTGATGAAGCTAGCAACGTTAGGCCTACTGAAGATGAGCTAACATTAACAGCAACCGCCATGAATGGACAGCAGCAGCAGCAGCAGCATTTGGATAAAAGTGGCTGCTCATCAGCAGGAGAGCCAACTGTCGCCACGTTCGGAGGGTTACTGCAGCAAGAGCGACCGCCAAGCCCAACCGTGGAGAAAAACGGTGATGAGCAGCATGACGACAATCACAAACAATATATCAGCGATCCTGGGGAGTGGGGTGAGAAGATTAGTGAACATTTAATGTGTTGTTTGCTTCAGAAGGGTCCGACAGCTTGTCAGAATAGAAGCAAAACATATCCTGCATCTGCTCGGGAAATCAATGGAAAGTTAAGATCACTTTCTAATGAACTGTTTTTATGTCGTTTGCCCAACGGGGAAGAGGTGGCTCGTGAATGGCTGATTTACTCTCCATCAAATGGACGCGTTTTTTGTTTTGCCTGCAAATTATTTCTAATGAAAAAGAATGCGTTTGTCGATGGATTCTGCGACTGGAAGCACCCAGAGTGTGTTGGAGAGCACGAGAAAAGCCCGGAACAGTATGGTGACTTTAATGTATCGGTCAAGGGGAACTGGGACTGTCGATTCTGCTCTTGTTCAGCAGCTCGAGTCAGAATGTCACTATTGGAAGGAGGTCCTGCAACGAGTTGTATCAGTGATTAAATTTCTGGCCGAGCGTTGATTGGCATTTCGTGGCAGAGATGAATTATTGGGCTCTGAACACAACGGTAACTATTTGGGTATTTTCGAGCTAATGGCCCAATACGATCCGTTTTTAGCCCAGCATATCGAGAAATATGGTCAAAAGGGTAGGGGAAACACCTCTTATCTAAGCTCAACAATTTGTGAAGAGATTATTGATTTGATGGGGGAAAAAATTAGAAGTGTTATAGCTGCAGAACTCCAGCAGGCCAAACATTTTTCCGTAATTGTGGATTCAACGCCCGATATATCCCATGTTGGTCAGCTGACCTTTGTTTTTAGATTTGTAAGCACTGATGGAAAAGTCGTTGAACGATTTATAGCATTTGAGCCCATAGAAAACCACACCGGCGCAAGCCTCGCGGATTGTGTGCTATCAATGATCGCTGAATTGAGGTGTGTAAAATGCTTTTTATAATCTTGTAACCTTACTGGTTATGCTAAGCTAATTAATTCCTACTCAATATGGGCGCAGCCATATTGAATGTTTATGTCAGTAGCCTATACTGTAGTTTGTTACACGACTTTGTTGAATATTTGATTCTGATTGGTCAATTACGACATTCAGCAGTGTGTTATTTCTTGATAGACACCGCTGCTAGGTATAACAGACCGTTGCTATGCGTAGAACGTAGAAATCTAACGTAATCTGGATGAATGGAAGCAATAGCCTACAATAATTTTTAAATCAATAAAAACATTTTTTGTTATAGTTTGTGGCAAATTATTGATTTATTTAGTAAGTAGCCGTGTAACAAGCGGGATAATGTACAGCAAGCCGGTTATTATTTCGTAATAATAACCAGCTCACTGTACATTATCCCTTACATATTCAATGCATTCTGGGAGGTAACGTTAACGTGACGTTTGCGCGCCTTAGCAGTTAGTGCTGGTGACGGGTGAAATGATAATAACAACAACAACAATAATAATAATAACAATAATAATGTAACGTTTTGTAGGTCCTTTAATAATATCACATGCATTGCGTTGTTTCCGGTGATTACTGTAAGTCACATGACTAATCAAAACTGCTTGGTGAAATTGCATTCAGACTCTGGTGTTGTTATAGGGGGGCCTCGTGAATTATTGTGCCCCGGGCCCCAGATTGGTTTAATCCGTCCCTGAAGATAGACAGATAGATAGATAGATATGTATGACCCTCAAACTCCCACGCCTCTGGTAGAGGACCTGAGCTTGAGGAAGACACACACCACCCGAAAAAGGGTGACAGGGATATACCTATATATATAATTATATATCAATATAGATTTAGGGGGGAAAAAACTTCTAATACATAGCAGTACAATCTTGTTTTGTGGTTTTAATGTTTTGGCTGATCAGTGTGTTTAAAAAAAAATTCTCCCTCTCGCCCCCTTTTCAGGTTGTATGGGTCTTTCTCAAGCTCGGGTCTTCTACCAGAGGCCTGGGAGTTTGAGGGTTCGGCATGGTATCTTAGCTATTCCTAGGACTGCAGTCTTCTGGACAGAGACCTTCAGCCCATTGTATGTCTCTAGTTTCTCATGCTCTTTCTTCCTGATACTGCTGTCGCTCGGGATTACTACATCGATCATTACCGCTGTCTTCTGTTCCTTGTCGACCACCATAATGTCTGGTTGGTTAGACAGCACCTGTTAGTAAGTCTGGTACCTGAAGTCCCAACAGGACTCTGCCATTCTCAGCCACTTTTGCTGGTGTTTCCCATTTGGACTTGGGGACTTCCAGTCTGTATTCAATACAGATGTGCTTGTACACTATTCCAGCGACTTGGTTATGCATTTTAGTGTATGCTTTCCCAGCTAGCATTTTACACCATGCTACTAAGTGCTGGACTGTCTCAGGGGCACCTTTGCACAGCCTGCATCTTGGGTCTTGTCTGGTGTGGTAGACCCCTGCCTCAACCAATCTGGTGCTGAGTGCCTGTTCTTGTGCTGCTATGATCAGAGCCTCTGTGCTGTCCTTCAGTCCATCCTTTTCTAGCCACTGGTAGGATTTCTCGATATCAACCACGTCTTCTATCTGTCGAAAGTACACGGAGGAGCTTGGTTTTCCATGGTACGTCCTCTTCTTCTTCCTCCCCACTCTGTCTTCTGTTGCCTGAGGTATTCATTCAGCAGTCCTGGGGGGCCCTTCTTCTGATGTACTCATGGGATGTTCCTTGTTTCATCCTGGATAATGGCTCTGACAATCGCTAACCCCTGGGCCCCTATCTTTTTGTTTCTTGTACAGTCTCAGGCTGCTGGACTTCGGGTGGAACCCTCTGTGCATTGTGAGGAGTTTCCGTGTCCTGATATCTGTGGCCTTTACCTCTTCCTTTGGCCAGCTTATTATTCCAGCTGGGTATCTGATGACTGATAGGGCATATGTGTTGATGGCTTGGATCCCATTCTTGCCACAGAGCTGGATCCTCAGGACCTGCCTCTCTCTCTGGAGGTATTTGGCTGTAGCTGACTTCCTTGCTGCCTCCTCGTGGTTTCCATTTGCCTGTGGAATACCCAGGTACTTGTAACTGTCCTGTATGTCTGTTATTCTGCCATCTGGTAATTCAACCCTTTAAGAAGTCCTCACCACCTTTCCTCTTTTTGTCACCATTTGACCGCACTTGTTCAGTCTGAATGACATCCAGATATCATTGCTGTAGATCCTGGTGAGGTGGATCAGCGAGTCAATGTCTTGCTCATTCCTGGCATACAACTTGACATCATTCATGAATAGGAGGTGGCTGATGGTTAAATCCACTTCTGAACCTGTAGCCATATCCACTCTTTGTGATGATCTGACTGAGGGGGTTCAGGCCTATGCAGAACAGCAGCGGGGATAGTACATCACTTTGGTATATGCCACATTTGATTGTTACCTGTGTGATTGTCTTTGAGTTGGCCTCTAGTGTTGTTTTCCACTGCTGCATTGAGTTCTTGATGAAGGCTATTAGTGTCCTGTTGGCTTTGTATAGTGCTAAGCACTCCAGAAACCATGTGTGGGGCATTGAATCATAGGCTTTCTTGTAGTCAATCCATGCTTTGCTCAGGTTGGTTTGTCTAGTGTCTGACCCTCTGGTGTTGGTCCCAATTTCTTTCTGAGTTTCGCTCATGTACCCTTTCAGCTTAGCTACTAGGATGGCTGACAGGATCTTCCATATTGTGGAGGCAGGTTATTGGCAAGTAGTTTGAAGGTGTTGTACCCTTGTGGGGCTCCTTCATGATCAGCATTGTTCTCCCCTGTGGTGGCCAGTCAGGGTGAGACCATGATGTTAGCAGCTGGTTCATCTGTCACCAGGCATTCATGGAGTGCTATTAGTTTCTTCAGCCAGTCGGTGTGAATCATGTCAGGGCCTGGTGCAATCCAGCTCTTCATGCTTGAGACCCATTGTTGGATGTTGGCCACTGTGATGACAACTGGTTCTTGTTCTAGGATATTGCTGTGATCTGCTCTTAGGTCCACCAGTCACTGGGCAGTGGTGTTGTGGGATGCCTCCTTTTCCCATACATCCTTCCAGTATTGCTCAGTCTCTGCTCTGGGTGGGTCTGATGTTGTTCCCTTGTTACGCTACAGCCGGGAGTACACTTTGGATGGTTCTTCGAGGAACAGGCCCTTTACTCTTTTGGCTTCTGTTGTCTCCAACTGCCTTAAATCCACCACCACTGTACCTGTACCCATGACTATCGCCCAGTTGCCCTGACCCCAATTATTATGAGGTGCTTTGAGAGGATTATACTCTCTCACATCAAGGACATCATCCCCACTGATCTGGACAGCCACCAATTTGCCTATCGGGAGAACAGATCTACAGAGGATGCAGTCTCGATTACACTTCATACAGCCCTGTCCCACCTGGAGCATCCAAACACATATGTCAGGATGCCACTTTCAATACAATAATCCCCCATAAACTGGTACACAAAATCAGCAACCTAGGATTAACCACCTCACTCTGTTCATGGATCATGGACTTTCTCACTCACAGACAGCAAAATGTCAGGATAAGTAACCATACAACTTTAACCCTCATCCTTAACACAGGTGTGCTGCAGGGCTGTGTGCTCAGTCCAGCCCTCTTCATCCTTTTCACCCACGACTGTACCCCCATTCACTCCTCAAACACTATAATGAAGTTTGCTGATGACACCACTATGGTGGGACTCATAACCAACAATGAGGAGACACACTACAGAGAGGAGGTCCAACATCTGGCTGGGTGGTGTTCAGACAACAACCTGGTCCTGAACACGAGTAAAACAAAGGAG
Source organism: Lampris incognitus (assembly GCF_029633865.1). NCBI lineage: Eukaryota > Metazoa > Chordata > Actinopteri > Lampriformes > Lampridae > Lampris > Lampris incognitus. The sequence goes on from NC_079211.1 coordinate 111,139,790, forward strand.
ATCATTGTGGACTTTAGGAGATCCAGGAAAACCACCCCATCCCCACTGCACATAAATGGTGAAGAGGGGCATATTGTGAATAACATCAAATTCCTACGGATCCACATAACCAAAGAACTCACATGGTCACTCAACACCTCCAACCTGGTGAAGAAAGCACAACAGAGGCTTTTCTTCCTCAGGAAACTTAAACAAGCCGGTCTCCCCTCTCAGCTGCTGGTCAACTTTTATGGAAGCACAATAGAAAGCATCCTCTGTCAATGTGTCACAGTGTGGTATGCCAGCTGCACAGCAGAGAATAGAAAGGACTTGGCCTGGGTGGTAAAGACAGCACAGAGGATTGTGGAAGCTGTGCTCCCAGATCTGGATGCTGTGTATGATGGCCGCCTACAGAGGAAAGCCAGCAACATCAGCAAAGACACAACACACCCAGGTCACTGTCTGTTTGTTCCCTAGCCATTAGGCCTGCACGTTATTGACAAACACATGCATTGCGGCGATGTAATCTTTTGCGATATATTGCACGATGTATTGCGTTATATTAAACAAGGCGTGGGTAGTAAAAAAAGTGCATGCACAATAATGCACATTCGGTCTTTTTGCTATAGGAGGTGGAGTCTGTGGCCAAAGCATTGCAACCTGAACCAGTCGTTCAGAGCGGCTGCCCTGATCATGTTTGACGCGTTGTCTATTGTGATGCAGACTAGTCGGGTTTCTTCTAGCCTCCAAGCAGCCAGCGCTTCTCTTAACCCTGTTGCGATGTTTTCACTTGTGTGATCCTCTGGGGAAAAATGCGGTTTGCAGACAGCGAGTTTTCAGCTTAAAGTCTTCAGTGATAAAGTGGACTGTTAAACTGATGTAGGGCTCTGTTGTCCAGCTTGACCACAGGTCTGTTGTCGCTGCATAGTATTCCACTTGTGCCAGCTCTCGGGTGTACTTTTGCCTTGCATTTGTCCCTACAGCCCTGGGACTGCGATTTGGGAAAAATAGGTCCGCGATGGTATAACATAGCGCTTGTCGAGTGTGCGGACCATCTTCTGAAACCCGTCTTTGGTAACTGTGTTGAGTGGCATCATATCCTTGGTGAGGTAAAAGGTTATGGCTTTGGTGATTTCGATCTGCCGTTTGGATGTTTTCTCGTATGGCGTAACACTGGCAAACGCTTCCGAAAGCGTAGGTTGCTTTGGTTGATATCCAGACTTGACTTTCCATTCATTATAACTCGTTGGGTGATGGCGTTTTAAATGATCAAATAAATTGGTAGTGTTACCACGAGTCGTGGCTACAACTGCAACGCACTGTCGACACAGTACCTCTTTTTGATCCACATCAGATTTTCGGAAGCCAAAGTATTGCCACACATCAGACACTAACTTTCTTTTAACAACTAACTCTTCTTTCTCTGGCTCTGCCATTTTTCATTTCTCCCAAACACACGTGGATTCGTCTTCTTCATTTATGCGCACGCGTAGCACTAACGTTGCTAGGTAACGTCAACGTGTCTAGACGGGCCTGAGTTGAGCGATGAAGAAGTAAAAGAAATAAAAAACAGAGTAAGGGGTGTTGAGAGTTTGTTGCTAAAAGAAAGTCGACAGAGCATAAATGTTGCAGTATGACATGAGTTTGAGTACCTTAGGCTACATACTAGTAGGAAAAATATCGCAGGCCCTGCGATGTGACTGACTATTGCACATGCGCACATCGCGATGATGATGCATAAACGATATATCGTGCAGGCCTACTTGCCATTGAGGAAAAGATACCGTACCATCAAAACCTGGACTAACAGGCTGAGGAACAGTTTCTTCCCCAGAGCTGTAGCCTCCATCGCCTCCCCCCACACCTGCCTATAGCTACTGAGGACTAACTGGTACTAAAGCCACTGCATATGGACAACTATGTGCAATAATCCCACGCACTATTTTGAGCTTTAAAAGCCGCTATCTTTTATTATCTCATTATCATTTTTGCTACCTCACTTATTGATACTAAATGTTTGTTCTTGTTTTTTTTTTTTTAATCATTTACCTTGTCTAGTGTTGCTGGTCTGAGAGTCAGCAAACAAAGTTTCATTGTGTGCGCACAATGACAATAAAGTATCTTATCTTCTGCTTCTCTAGTGTATCTCTTCAGCCTAGCGGTCAGAGCTGTGAGCCTTTGTTTGGCAGTTTCCAGAGCCTCACCTATGGACATCTTGCTGTACTTCTTCAACCAGGGTCAGTCTGTCATCACACCTTTCTGTAGCTCTGTTAACTGGCTAAAATCTCTCTGTGCTGCTTTGATCTTGGCTTCTAGCCTTTTCTTCCATGGAAGGTACTGTTGATGACCTGTGTTCTTAATCCTGTACCCAAACATCTCCAGGATTACAGCTGCAGTGGCATGTACAAGCTTGTTGGTCTCCGTTATGGTGGCAGTCGAGATAAATGGTAAAGCTGTGTTCACATCCGCAAGCAGGCTTTGTGATGGTACTTTATCACTGAGTCTTGGAAGCCAAACCCGGGGGTTGACTGTCTTTAGTCTGGCCACGATTCTCATTTGAACCTCAGTAGCATCAGATGTCATGGCTGGTAGGATTGTTTCAGTTGGTTGGAGTCTGTTCTCATGTATCTCCTGCCTAGTGGGTGGCTATTCAGGGTGCTGAATTGTATAGTCATCCTGTTGGAGCTTTTCCATCTCAAGTCATGTCAGTAGCTTCCTTCTATTGATGTTCGAGTAGCTGCTTCTGAGTCATGGTGGAAGTAGGTCTCTTACTGGTCCACAGTTCCCACATACGCTTCATATAGCCCCTCTCCTGGGGTCTGCTGTTATAGTAGCATTCCAACAGTGTCTCAGCCCTTGTCCATGAATATCTTTTTTCAGTAACTCATTTCTCATCAGGTTATCCTGGTTCCCCAACACCTGACGCAGACCTTGTTAACTCGGGAACGTCCGAGCCGGTATAACTCTATTCGTGTTACGCTCACTCATGTCTGAGGTAGTTTGCTTGTATAGCATTTGGAGTCTAAGCCACAGACTCTTACTGGATACTCATCCGATATTATCAATATGATTTTTCCTATACATTACATAAGTCACACCCTGGGCCATCTGATTATATGGCTCATAAAACATGAATTAAATGAGCAGTCCATTTGTTATATGATTAACATTATCTACAGTGGCTGTGATGGCATGACTTCAGGGCATGCCACACTCACTGAATGACCCGATCTGACCAATAGAAAAGCAGCGTAGCCATGTTATTGAAAAACTCCGTCCTAATCCCACCCTTTAAATATTCACTCAGGAAAAATATGGAACATTTTGGAATGCAAACCAAATCACAAGTCACATATGCAAATCCCATGAATACAGTACTGCTTCATCACCATCTGGTATTTAAATATAGAATAAAACATGAGACGCAGTCGCATTAGTAATACATGATTCATGAGTAATATATGATTGCATGAGTTCAGAAGTAGTAGTTTTGATTTGAGAGGTCTCTAATTTGGATTCTAAAAAGTTTTTTGGCTTGCAATATTTTAATACGTATAAAATGTTTTAATGGCCATTGTTTTGAGATACAATGTAAACTTCTTTTTTTTGTTGCCATAACTTCTGCATTTCAAATCAACTTACAAAATTCATTTCATAATAGTGGATTTTGCTAATGTAATATTCATATATAGCATCCTACTTTCTGTCTTCCTCTTCTTTCATTCCCTTTGCCCACTCCTGTGTCTTCACCCACCTCCATCGCTCCTCTTTCTACCCTGCTCCTTATCCACCCCACTGGTCACTCCAATCTCTCACCTCTCCGGAGGGCAGAGATGAGAAGCAGCTGGTATTGAACAGCTGGACCAGGGTGTGTGCAGGTACATGGCTGCCCACCCAAATCAGCAGGGCCAGGGGTCCGCTGACTAGGTAGAGACCCCCAGGTTCCAGGCTAGCGGCACTGCAGCGCAGCGCCGGCAGAAGGCCAGGAGGCTCAGCATTGGTCGAGATGCCAAGTGACAGTGGCTGTAGGCAACAAAACAGAATGAGAACATTTTGGAAACAGATTCTTTCCAGAATGTCTTGATGCATGCTCAATAATCCAGGTGAGAAAATCAAAGAAGGTTGAATCGGTTCATCTGGATACAATGTTTATTGATAGATACATTTCATCACTCAACTAATGCCCCTTTTCCACTACATGGTACCGGCTCGACTCAACTCGCAGTGTCATTTTCCATTACCGTAACAGCACCCCCTAAGTGTAGCTGGTCTGCATTGATTTTGGTACCCGCTCCAGTTTCTTGGAACCTCGACAAAGGTGGTACCAGAAAAGTGGTAACAGTTACCAAAATGCCGGTACTTTCCAGTAATGGAAAACGAAAAAGTCGAAGTTGAGTTGAGCCGGTACCATGTAGTGGAAAAGGGGCAAAAGTGGCACCCATATTTACGCATGAAACTGGTCGTTGGTTTCGGCTGTTATACATCTGTTGCCATTTTACAATGCTGTAATCGCAACAATCCCTAATCCTCTGCGAATAGTACACATGATCAATGGTCACACCCATATTCGCATATGAAACTGGTCATTGGTTTCAGTCGTTGTGCAACTGCATTGTACTGTATTGTTTGTAAGGGTGGGGATACCTGCAGTCAGTTTAGACTGAAGAGGTCACTTAGTTGAGTGATGAAACGTATCTGTCAATAAACGTACCCAGATGAACTGATTCAACCTTCTTTGAGATTCTTTCCAGAATGTCTTACTGTTAGTTGTGTGAAAAAGTATTTGCCCCCTTCCTGATTTCCTTTATTATGGCATATTTGTCACACTGAATGGTTTCAGATTTTTAGCAAAATTTTATATTGGACAAATATTGGACAAAACAAAAAACACATTTTGATCACCTTTTCATTTATTTAATGAATACACCCATATTAAAGGCTACCAAATGCTTCCTATAATTCAATATCGTTCTTTCACATCTCTGTGGAGGAATTTTAGTCAGTTCTTCTTTGCAGAACTGTTTTAATTTAGCCACATTGGTAGGTTTCCAAGCATGACCTGCTTGTTTCAGGTCCTGCCATAGAATCTCTATTGGGTTCAAGTCGGGACTTTGACAAGGCCACTCCAAAACTTCAACTTTTGTTTCTTTTCAGCCATTCAGATGTGGACTTGCTCTTGTTTTGAATCATTGCCTTGCTGCATATAACCGAATTTTGCTTCAGTTTATGGACAGATGACGGACATTTTCCTTAAAGAAAAATTCTGGTACAGAGTAGAATTCATGGTTCATTCAGCAATGGCAAGTCATCCAAGTTAGCAAGCATCCCCACACCATCACACTACCACCACAAGGTTCGACTGCTGGTATGATATTCTTTTTTTTCTTTCTAGTTTTTCCCCTTATCCCACCCGATTACCTCAATGGCATATGGCCGGAACTCTTGTCGAATAACTCCCCTGGCTCACGTTTCCACAGGAAGGAGATAGTCGTAACACCGGTTTCCTTCAAACTCGTGTCGGCTGCTCTCGCTATTTTACACGCTGAAGCCTCGCATGGATTGCATTACCCTCAGGCCGCGAAGGAGGAGTAGGGAGAATGCTTTCAGTTGCTCGGCTGCAGGCGCCCGGATGGGCCAGAGGTGTCGCTGGAGAACGACGAATTCCCGAACACTACACCGATCTACACCCACTATCCCTCGGGTAAGGGTGGCCTAATGAATGCCTTACCCCGTGGACGTTCTTGGCTGTGACCAGTTACGGCGAGTCCGGGATACGAACCTCCCGGCCACATGACGAGCGGGTTGCAAGAACGGCGGTTTATTCCGCTCGGCCATCAGAGCGGCTGGTATGATATTCTTACTGTGAAAGGCTGTGTTTGCTTTACGTCAGATATAATGGGACCTGTATTGTCCATAAAATTCCTCTTTTACCCGTCTGTCCATAAAACATTATGCCAAAAGACTTTGGGATTATCCAGGTGCTTTTTTATTTTTTGCATTGATGTTTCTCTTGGTTGGCAATGGTTTGCACCTTGCTGCTCTCTATGATTACCATTTTCATCCAGTCTCTTTCTTATGATGGAGTCATGAACACTGGCCTTGGTTGAGGCTAAAGAGGCCTGCAGTTCTTTGGATGTTCTTCTGGGATCTCTTGTAACTTCCTTGATGAGTTGTCGCTGTCACTTGAAATTTTGGCAGGCCGGCCACTCCTGGGAAGAAGCTGTTTCAAGTTTTCCCCATTTGGAGACAATGGCTCTCTCACTGTGGTTTGCTGGAGACCCATAGCCCTAGAATTGGCTTTGACATACAGCTAAACAACTTTTTTATGATCTCTTCTGGAATTTCCTTTTACTGGGGCTTAGCGTGCTTGTAGAAACTTTGTGGTGACTGCTTCAGTCTGATGGTAATGTTCAATATGAGTGAGATAGATTCAACAGAGCTGACTGCAATCAAGCCTGGCTGTCTTCAGTCAGCTGAATCTGATTATCAATTACATCCAGTAATAGGTTGATTGAGTACCTAAGGGGGCAATTGCTTTTTTCACAGGGCCAGCTGGTGTTGGATAATTTTGTTCTGTAAATAAATGTAATGATAAAAATATATTTAATGGGTTTACTCAGATTCCCTTTGTCTAAAGAGCTGAAATCATTCAGTCTGACAACTGTGGAATAGAGAGAATCAGGAAGGTGGCGAATACTTTTTCACGGCAATGTATCTACTACTACTAATACTATCGGCTGTTCCCGTTAGGGGTCTCCCACAGCGGATCATCCGTTTCCATCTCCTCCTGTCCTCTGCATCCTCCTCTGTCATGCAAACCTCCTGCATGTCCTCCCTCACCACATCCATAAACCTCCTCTTTGGCCTTCCTCTTTTCCTCTTCCCTGGCAGCTCCACATTCAGCATCCTTCTCCCAATATACCCAGCATCTCTCCTCCACAATGTCCAAACCATCTCAATCTTGCCTCTCGCATTGTCTTCAAACCATCCAACCTGAGCTATCCCTCTAATATACTCATTCCTAATCCTGTCCTTCTTCATCACTCCCAAGCATCTTCAACTCTATCACCTCCAGCTCCACCTCCTGTCTTTTCATCAGTGCCACTGTCTCCAAACCATATAACATAGCTGGTCTCACTACCATCTTGTCAGCCTTCCCTTTAACTCTTGCTGGTACCCTTCTGTTGTCAGTCACTCCTGACACTCTTCTCCACCCACTCCACCCTGCCTGCACTCTCTTCTTCACCTCTCTTCTGCACTCCCCATTACTTTGGACAGTTGACCCCAAGTATTTAAACTCATCCATCTTTGTCACCTCTACTCTTTGCATCCTCACCGTTCTGCTGTCCTCCCTCTTATTCACGCATAAGTATTCCATCTTGCTCCAACTGACTTTCATTCCTCTTCTCTCCAGTGCATACCTCCACCTCTCCAGGCTCTCCTCAACCTGCACCCTACTCTTGCGACAGATCACAATGTCATCCGCAAACATCATAGTCCACGGAGACTCCTGCCTGATCTCGTCCGTCAACTTGTCTACCACCATTGCAAACAAGAAAGGCCTCAGAGCTGATCCTTGATGTAATCCCACCTCCACCTTGAACCCATCCGTCATTCCAACTGCACACCTCACCACTGTCACACTTCCCTCATACATATCCTGCACCACTCCGACATACTTCTCTGCCACTCCCGACTTCCTCATACAATACCACACCTCCTCTCTCGGCACCCTGTCATATGCTTTCTCTAAATCCACAAAGACACAATGTAACTCCTTCTGGCCTTCTCTATACTTCTCCATCAACATTCTCAAAGCAAACATCACATCTGTGGTGCTCTTTCATGGCATGAAATCATACTGCTGCTCGCTGATCATCACCTCTCCTCTTAACCTAGCTTCTATTACTCTTTCCCATATCTTCATGCTGTGGCTGATCAACTTTATACCTCTGCAGCTGCTACAGTTCTGCACATCACCCTTATTCTTAAAATCGGTACCAGTATGCTTCATCTCCACTCCTCAGGCATCCTCTCACTTTCCAGATTGTGTTAAACAATCTAGTTAAAAACTCCACTGCCATCTCTCCTAAACATCTCCATGCCTCCACAGGTATGTCATCTGGACCAACTGCCTTTCCACTCTTCATCCTCTTCATATCTGCCCTCACTTCCTCCTTGCTAATCCACTGCACTTACCAGTGGCAGCAGCAGGGGGTAGAAGTGGCAGGCAGTTGTCCCGGTGTCCATGGAGAGCACCTGGCAACGCAGCTGAAGCCGCTGGTGGACAGAGCTCCGCAGGCCCGGCAGCAGCACCTCGCTCTTCCTCAGGCTGTTGATGTAGACCGGGAGGGCACGCAAGTACTGTGGTAGGACCAGCTAGGAGACACACAATGGCAAATACGCACATGCGTAAGCACACCCACCCACACATACACAAACAAATGTGCATATGTACACACACACATTCACAAACACACACAGATATACACACAGACACACATCCACGCATGCACACAGACACACCAAAGGGCTGTGTCGAAGGTGAAGGAGTCTCAAATTAACCATGTAACCTGAATAAACTCTTGCACTGAGATTTGGGCTCAGGATAAAAAGAAACTAATGGCCACAGGGAAAATAGGTCATTAATAGACTAAGAATAGAGAATTGAGAATGAGTGAATAAATCAAAGTTTGTAAAGTATGGTAAAACAGTAACACGTCTAATATGTATGGGGGTAAGTATTTTAAGTGGCAACAAATGTACAGACAATAAGGAATATCTATTGAGGAAATGGAAAACTAAAATAAAAGCTACAAACATTCAAGACCCACAATGCAGTGGCTGAAACAGAAGTTACACTATGATGGTTATTTTCAGATTTGGAGGTTAACAGTGTCAAACTTGCTTTGGAAGATGTAAACAGAAGAGAAGCAGTTTTACCAGAGTGACACACACACAATAAGTGGACTTATTATGATGTACGTAAACTGAACTGTAACTGAATGTTTTCAGGAGTTGAGGGACTGGTTCACTGATGTCCTCACCTGTCCTGTAGAAACTGAGGCAGAGCTGCAGTGTTTGCGATAGCAAGCCAACGCCTGCGTCACCTCCGTCTGCAGTTCCTCTCTCAGGTCCTGTAGAGGGCGCTCCAGTGCTGCACAGTACACTGGACAGGCATTGGGGGACAAGAATCGTACTTGTGCTTCTTTACGTTTCAGTAGATACGCTTGAACTCCACGTGACAGTACACATTTGCAACTACATGACAGAATATATGGTAGCACAGATTTGTAAAACTACATGACAGAATATATGGTAGTACAGATTTGTAAAATAATGGGATTACTGCTTCTCCCACAGCTTGACCCAGAAAACAGCTGAGTACAGTACATGATGCAGTATTAATAATGTAACTTTCAATGCCTGGTAAGTTACTTCAACCACTGTATGCAGAACACGCTTAGGTCCTTGTATCATTGTGATGGTGGAAAATATCATTACAATGATACAGACTGAATCCTATCTCTTCTAAAATATTGAAATGAGGGGCGTTCGGATAGCATGGTGGTCTATTCCGTTGCCTACCAACACAGGGATTCCTGGTTCAAATCCCCATGTTACCACCGGCCTGGTCGGGCATCCCTACAGACACAACTGGCCGTGTCTGCGGGTGGGAAGCCGGATGTGGGCATGTGTCCTGGTCGCTGCACTAGTGCCACCTCCGGTCAGTTGAGGCACCTGTTCGGGGGGGAGGGGGAACTGGGGGGAATAGCGTGATCCTCCCACGTGCTACGCCCCCCTGGTGAAACTCCTCACTGTCAGGTGAAAAGAAGCAGCTGGCGACTCCACATGTATTGGAGGAGGCATGTGGTAGTCTGCAGCCCTCCCGGGATTGGCAGAGGGGGTGGAGTAGCGACCGGGACGGCTTGGAAGAGTGGGGTAATTGGCTGGATACAATTGTGGAGAAAAAGGGGGAAAATTTTTTGAGAACGAAAGCTACTTTATTTGACATTTTATTCTTACAACAAATGTGTTCTCTGCATTTAACCCATCCTATTGTATAGCAGCAGTCGGCAGCTGCAGCACCTGGGGACCAACTCCAGTTCTTCTTTCTATTGCCTTGCTCATGGGCACAGGCAGGAGTATTAACCCTGACATGTATGTCTTTGTGATGGTGGAAGGAAACCGGAGCACCCGGAGGAAACCCACACAGACATGGGGAGAACATGCAAACTCCACACAGAAACAACCTGGGACGGCCTGGGGTTCAAACCTAGGACCTTCTTGCTGTGAGGCAACAATGCTAACCACTGGACCACCGTGCCACCAGTATTGAACCAGGAACTTCATAATGGGATTTATTTCAATGATAGAGGTAACATAATTTCAAATGGATAGATCTAATATATTAATTTCTTTATTACATATTTATTTTTATGTTATCTAGGTCTACACATTCACGTGGAAGAGCTGCATCTACATAAATCATTAACCTGATTTATTTGCGACATAATCTTATTTGCACCATAATGTGTCATGGTGGTAACATGCCGCTTACGAACAAGAGTCTCCCTCTCAAAAAAGTGATGTCTCCAAGCTGAGGTAGGACGAATCTACATATATTTGGCTGATCTGTTTAAATATTCTAATCTAGGAGATTAAGAAAAACTAGTCATAGCCATCGTCATATCCAAATAGTCATATCCATCCATATCCATAGAAAATAAATATTAAAAAAAAAGTTGACAGTAGTCAACTATCCCGACCATCCCTAGTATCCATCTGTAACAGTTCACCTCCACAATGCTTTTACATCCATTAAGTATTCACCTGGCTATGTAGCACATTTATAAAACAATATGGAATTCACGTGTGAAGGTAATTAATGTTAGTCTTATTGGTTAATTTTCCAATCATCTCTTGAGTTCCTTACGTTTCTTGCAGTAGAAGGTGAGCAGCGTTTGAGCCTGGCAGTGGCGGAAGTTGTCCAGCAGGTGGGGTGAGCAGCGCAGCATCAATGTGTGAACTCTGGTCCTCCTGTCTCCTGTTGGACCGCTGTAGGTCATTACCACCTGGGAGGTGAGGGCAAATGATGGTAGAGGAGTGGGGATGGGGGCAAGGGGAAAAAAGGGTGATTATGGTGGGCAACAGTATGGAAGTGGCTGTCACTGTAACACAGGTGGGACATTACTATTTGGACTGTTTACGTGTTTTCATTTGGTATGGTTGGGAGGAGGGTATTTGCCAAATGTTTAGGCTGGAAACCATCCACTCATCCCTCCGTCATCCAAACCGCTTATCCTGCTCTCAGGGTCGCGGGGATGCTGGAGCCTATCCCAGCAGTCATTGGGCGGCAGGTGGGAAGACACACTGGACAGGCCGCCAGGCCATCACAGGGCCTATTATAGACATATAAATCTTTCTTCTTTTTTTGCGTATACCCCACTCCCATCCATCCGCTGACTGTACACTAGGTCTCAAATTGTTCATGCAGTTCAGTGGATATTTTCACATTAGTGTACAATGAGTGTGAAAGAGTCGGCAAAATGCATGAAGACCGTAGACCACTGGTGCTCAGTTTGACTTGGAGAAGAATGCATATGCAGGTTTTCATCGCAATCCAACATCACACAAGTTTGTTTCATTAATTAGGAGACCTTTCAAACAAACTGGGGAGTGAAATCAGCCGGTGGGCTGGAAAGACGGCTCATTCGGGGTCTAAAAAATTTCTGTAAACTTGAGTATCACAATACTATCTTGCACAATATTGTATTGATGTTCAAAAACACATGATTGTAATTCCATGAATGTCCTTTTGTGAACGTGTATATCTGGACACTTTTTCCCTCGTCACAATTGTTTTTCTACAATGCTGAATAAAATGCAGCCCGTGCTGGCAGACACTTGGGCATTTACTCCTAACTCCCTTTGGTAGTGATGTGTCGTTTGTGAACGACACGTTCATTTTGAACCAATCTTTTGTACGACTTAGGAGTAACGAGCCGCCTCAGTGAGTGATTTGTTCATTTTTCCTTGGGCCGCGCATCAGCGTCACTCTCATTCATCTGAACTGTGACAGCTACAGGCTCAGATTCGTTTACAAACGGGTCTTTCAGGCCCGAGTCTTCTATTCACTTGTCACATGACAGCTGCATATTCTAAGTGCAAGAACGACTGATCGTTCATGGCTCATAACCAGGTCTTCCGGTCGGAGTCTTTTGTTCATTATTCTCGTGGTTACAGCAGTAACATGACCAACGCTATTACTGAAGAGGAGAGCTAGCTAACCAGAACATTTCCATAGCTCATCTCATCTCATCTTCAGCCGCTTCTCCGGGGTCGCATCACGGTGGCAGCAAGCCAAGTAGGGCACTCCAGACATCCCTCTCCCCAGCAACACCCTCCAGCTCCTTCCGGGGGATCCCAAGGCGTTCTCAGGCCAGATTGGACATGTAGTCCCTCCAGCGAGTTCTGGGTCTACCCCGGGGTCTCCTCCCAGTTGGACGTGCCCGGAAAACCTCCAAAGGAAGGCGCCCAGGAGGCATCCTAATCAGATGCCCGAACCACCTCAACTGGTTCCTGTCGATGCAAATGAGCAGCGGCTCTACTCCGAGCTCCCTCCGGATGTCCGAGCTCCTCACCCTATCTCTAAGGCTGAGACCAGACACCCTACGGAGGAAACTCATTTCAGCCACTTGTATCCACGATCTCACCCTTTCAGTCACTACCCAAAGCTCATGACCATAGGTGAATGTTGGAACGAAGATTGACTGGTAAATTGAGAGCTTTGCCTTCTGGCTCAGCTCCCTCTTCACAACAACGGTCCGGTACAAAGTCCGCAATACTGCTGATGCTGCACCAATCTGCCTGTCAATATCTCACTCCATCCTATTTCCACATTACACACAGCTAGCTAGCTACTGAATGGATGTTTAATTTTCCTTTCCTTGGTACGAGTTCATAACAGGCTTGGGCGATTGGATGAATGCATCGGCAATTGGCAACTGGCTGAGTCCAATCGGCAGTTGATTTCTTTGGGCAATTTTTTCCGTGATTTTTATCCTTTTATTTTTCAAATGTAATGGTCTGCCTCGAGAATTCAACTCAGTATATAATTAACATGTAAAGTGCAATTTAAAGTGTGCAGGAGTAGGAACCGGCGGTTGGAGTTGGGCCATGTGCACGTTTTTGTTGCATTGATTTCCGCACAGTCTTTCACAAAACGGGGCAGTGACTAAATGCCAATTCAGCCATCTTTAGTAGTTGCTGTCCGATCAATTGGAGCTGAACAGCAACGTCCATTCATAAATCATATTTGAGAACTAGACCAAAAACTGTATGTGCAGTCAGACTCGTATGCAGGCACTACTCTCGTGCAAAGACAGAAAATTACTTCATTTAGGTCTTTTGGCTTGCTGGTTGCATCTGGTTTAAAACCAAAATAATCCCAAATAGGGGATTTTATATTCTTTTTAAACAAAGAGCTCTTCCTTCTTTTTTGCAACACCTCTTCTATGATTGTACTCTCTGAAGATGTGCACGGGGGGTTGTTATATCGGCAATCACTGATTGTTGGGCTGACAGTGGCCGGTAGGAAAGTTTTGATATATCGGCCAACCCTAGTTCGTACACTATGGGTCTTCAGTGACCAGGTAGGCTAAAGTGAATAAAAGTGAACTTGTGTATTATACTGTAGTGAGGGGCAGCTGGGAACTGCCACAGCTGGGACGCGAACCCGGGTCGCCCGCACACACCACGGGCGACTACGTTAACCAGTTGACTAAAGGGTCCAACCCGTTAGCCAACCGACTAGCGAGTCTACTCATTCATGCTTGTTACACTATGTACACTCGTACACTCGTTCTCACTTATGAAACAAATGTGAATTCGGGGGGCAGCCGGGAATCACCACAGCTGGGAAGCGAACCCAGGTCATCTGCACCACGGGCAACTGCGGTAACCAGTCAACTCAAGGGTCCAACCCGTTAGTTGACTGATTAGTGCAGTCGTGCCGGCGACCCGGGTTCGCTTCCCGGTTGCGGTGGTTCCTGGCTGCCCCCCGAATTCACTACAATACTTTATTAACAAGTGAAGCAAACCATGTTGCTGTTAGTGTTTGAGACAGTGCTCTGTGTCATCACTCATAACAGCTACAGCACCACACTAGTTCCAATGAACGAACTGAACGAGTGATTCGAAACAAGATTAGTTCATTTTACTGAACGAGATTCAAAGATCCGAGTCAGTAAAAAGATCCGTACTTCCCATCACTACCCTTTAGCATTCATAAAAGTTCTTTTCAATTACTCAGCAGTTGTGACAGAAGAGCTATTTTTTCAGCCAAGGACTTAAGTTACCCATTACCCTTTAACAAGTACCATCGATCCTTTTAATAGTGTCATAAATCTTTTTAGCACAGCAGGTGTGCCCTTCTTGACCCCCACACCTGCCCACCCACCCACACCCACACACACCACCCACCCACCCACACCCACTCACACAATCTCCATTTGGATCCAAACTTAGCGCTGAACAGCAGAGTTTTGCATGAAAACAACCACGGGTTGGTTTACGTCATAATTTCACTTATGCAGACAGAGCATGTTGATACTGACATTTGGAAAATCTTGATTTTCAATATTTAGAAGACCACCATGTTTACAAGGCTCCTACGCTTACATTCGGATTTCAGCGTAGTGACTGGGACAAGAAGTTAGTAATTTTGTTATGGTACAGAAACACACCCACTTTGCTCGGTAGCACTATTAGTGGCCAAAAACTCAACAGTTCATCTTTAACAAAGTCCACCCCCCTTTTCTCCCCAATTGTATCCAGCCAATCACCCCACTCCTTCCGAGCCGTCCCGGTCACTGCTCCACCCCCTCTGCTGATCTGGGGAGGGCTGCAGACTACCACATGCCTCCTCCGATACACATGGGGTCACCTGACAGTGAGGAGTTTCACCAGGGGGACGTAGCGTGTGGGAGGCTCACGCTATTCCCCCCAGTTCCCCCTTCCCCATTAACAGGTGCCCCGACCGACCAGAGGAGGCGCTAGTGCAGCGACCAGGACACATACCCATGCCCGGCTTCCCACCCGCAGACTCGGCCAATTGTGTCTGTAGGGACACCCAACCAAGCCGAGGAGGTAACACGGGGATTCGAACCAGTGATCTCCATGTTGGTAGGCAACAGGATAGACCGCTACGCTACCCGGACGCCCACAAAGTTTTAACATTGTTCAGTTTTTAGTCTTACAAAAAGGTGAAAAAGGTAAATATGGATAGAGTGGGTTTGGTTCAGTTTCTCCAAACTGCCATACTCCACCAGCAGGCCCTGGATGATGTGGTTGGGGGCGCAAAAGCTGCATTTTTCATTTGTTTGGATGTAAAGCAAGGTTTAAAAACCTGTCCAATACAGTTTTGCCCACACTCTGCTTCAACCCACCTGTATCGCTGCACCCTTCGTCTCACACAGAGCTCTGGTGTGTGTGAGCTCTACAGTCAGCGTTGTCTGCCCATCCAGGGTGGCCAGAGTGACACGACTGGGACTGGGACCCGGGATGAACAAGCCATAACAGCCACATACACGCAAGTCTGGGGAGGAGGAAAAAACTGTGGTGAAATCCAAGGGACCTTCTTTGAAACCAGTGGTAATCACATTCTCAAACTTGATCATTCACAAACTCGCAAAAGCGAACACACACACACACACACACCTTTGCTAACATAAATGCTGATCTGAGCCTTGTAGCCGGTCTCTGTCTCCACGGTCCTCCTCAGGTCAGTGGAGAATCGCTCCCTGTCCATCTCCCCCTGTGGGGGAGATAAATGGCATCAGTCCACACTGGAACACCTGACTTAACCTTACAGGAAGAGACTCATCTTCTCCCACTTCACTCACACAGGAACTAATTTTTTATACCCCGCAGGATGAAGAGTGGAAAGGCTGTTGGTCCAGATGACATACCTGTGGAGGCATGGAGATGTTTAGGAGAGATGGCAGTGGAATTTTTAACTAGATTGTTTAACACAATCTTGGAAAGTGAGAGGATGCCTGAGGAGTGGAGAAGAAGCATCCTGGTACCGATTTTCAAGAATAAGGGTGATGTGCAGAACTGTAGCAACTACAGAGGTATAAAGTTGATCAGCCACAGCATGAAGATATGGTAAAGAGTAATAGAAGCTAGGTTAAGAGGAGAGGTGATGATTAGTGAACAGCAGTATGGTTTCATGCCACAAAAGAACACCACAGATGTGATGTTTGCTTTGAGAATGTTGATGGAGAAGTATAGAGAAGGTCAGAAGGAGTTACATTGTGTCTTTGTAGATTTAGAGAAAGCATACGACAGGGTGCCGAGAGAGGAGGTGTGGTATTGTATGAGGAAGTCGGGAGCGGCAGAGAAGTATGTCGGAGTGGTGCAGGATATGTATGAGGGAAGTGTGACAGTGGTGAGGTGTGCGGTTGGAATGACGGATGGGTTCAAGGTGGAGGTGGGATTACATCCAAGGATCAGCTCTGAGCCCTTTCTTGTTTGCAATGGTGATGGACAGGTTGACGGACAAGATCAGGCAGGAGTCTCCGTGGACTATGATGTTTGCAGATGACATTGGGATCTGTAGTGAGAGCAGGGAGCAGGTTGAGGAGAGACTGGAGAGGTGGAGGTATGCACTGGAGAGAAGAGGAATGAAAGTCAGTCGGAGCAAGATGGAATACATATGCATGAATGAGAGAGAGGACTGTGGAATGGTGAGGATGCAAGGAGTAGAGGTGGCGAAGTTGTATGAGTTTAAATACTTGGGGTCAAACTGTTCAAAGTAATGGAGAGTGCAGAAGAGAGGTGAAGAAGGGGGAGGTGAAGAAGAAAGTGCAGGCAGGGTGGAGTGGGTGGAGAAGAGTGTCAGGAGTGATTTACAACAGAAGGTACCAGCAAGAGGGAAAGGGAAGGTTTATAAGATGGTTGTGAGACCAGCTATGTTGTATGGTCTGGAGATAGTGGCACTGACGAAAAGACAGGAGGTGGAGCTGGAGATGGCAGAGATGAAGATGTTAGATTTTCACTGGAAGTGATGAAGATGGACAGGATTAAGAATGAGTATATTAGAGGGATAGCTCAGGTTGGACGGTTTGGAGACAAAGCCAAGAGAGGCAAGATTGAGATGGTTTGGACATGTGTGGAGGAGAGATGCTTGGTATATTGGGAGAAGGATACTGACTATGGAGCTGCCAGGGAAGAGGAAAAGAGGAGGTTTATGGATATGGTGAGGGAGGACATGCAGGTGCTTGGTGTGACAGTGGAAGATGCAGAGGACAGGAAGAGATGGAAACGGATGATCCGCTGTGACGACCCCTAATGGGAGCAGCCAAAAAAGGAAGAAGAAGAAGAAGAAGGAGGCGGATTGGAGAAATCAAAGGGAGTGAAGAGCAAATTCAAATAAACTGCTAATTTGTCATTTGTGATTTTGGGCTATACAAATAAAACTGACTTAATTACTTATCCTCTGTATCTATACATCACCTCCTATGTGCTGTGATACTACACAGACCTGCCTTGGTTCTTGGGTCATGTGTGGCTCATCTAGTAAACAGCAAAAGCATAAATGCAGCTGTACATATTTTGATTTGCTCTGGATTTTTTGGCCACGTAAAAGCACCTTAGTCTGACTTCACTGGGCAGTTTAAATGTGTGCATGTGTCACAGTCACAGAAGAGGTTCAGCTGGTTCAAGAGGTGTCTAGTAGAGCTTGATGTGGTTGTACTTGGATCACATTTACATCTGGCACTAATCAAATGATCTGTTTGTATATTGACCCTATTTACCTCTGGTATCATCACGTGAGCTGTATCTGGACGCATTAATCTGAATAGTGAAGAATCTTTTCAAATTCTTTGCATTTACACCTGGAATTTATATGCACTCTCAGTGTCTGCACTGTCTATACTGCATACTGTTGTCTGCATTATATCATATCTCATTTTCCCTGCACACTGCAAAGGAATGAGGGATTGGGAAGGTGGAACATCTGTCTACTGACCTCAAAACTACAGTAAAATAAAAAAATAAAAATTCTTGGAGCGGATCATTTTAATGACTCAGAGGTATTACAAACAGAGGGTCATTTTGGGTTGGGGATGAGTTGTTGCCTCAAGTGAAGAAGTTCAAGTATCTCGGGGTCTTGTTCACGAGTGAGGGTAGGATGGAGCGGGAGATTGACAGGTGGATGGGTGCAGCATCAGCAGTAATGCGGACTTTGTACCGGACCATTGTGGTGAAGAGGGAGCTGAGCTGGGAGGCAAACCTCTCTATTTACCAGTCAATTTTCGTTCCAACCCTCACCTATGGTCATGAGTTTTGGGTAGTGACCGAAAGGTGTCTGGGCTCAGCCTTAGAGATAGGGTGAGGAGCTCGGACATCCGGAGGGAGCTCAGTGTAGAGACGCTGCTCCTTCGCATCGAAAGGAGCCAGTTGAGGTGGTTTGGGTATCTAATTAGGATGCCTCCTGGGTGCCTTCCTTTGGAGGTTTTCTGGGCACGTCCACCTGGGAGAAGACCCCGGGGTAGACCCAGAACTCGCTGGAGGGACTACATGTCCAATCTGGCCTGGGAACGTCTTGGGATCCCCCAGGAGTTGCTGGAGGGCGTTGCTGGGGAAAGGGACATCTGGAGCGCCCTACTTAGCTTGCTGCCACCGTGACCCGAACCCGGAGAAGTGGCTGTTGATGATGATGAGATGAGACGGGTAATTTCGGCACAATGCTGTTTGAAACTGCTACGAGTTTAACTACAGCGACTGATGAGAATGGTTCATGCCTAAGTTGGAGGAGTTTGCTGAGATCGCTACCTAGAGAACGAGCCACAATACTTTGAACTAACGGCCATGAAGATGATTTTCCAACTCCTTCTGCATTATTATCTCAACATGTGCACGCTGTACAGATTGCATGTGCACCTGGCCGTTATGGGCGGCCATCTTCCCTCTGATCTATCTTCAGATACTGTTGTCAGAGGTGGTCTGATAGCACCTACCACATTCAGAATACAGCATGTAGTACATGCATTTATAACTTGCATTAATGTGCGATTGTCCTGGTCCAGTAAACGTGTCCAGAAACAGATCACATGACAGTGTGAATGTGGTCATGATCACATTTTCTTCTTCCAACAGTGACAATAACTCTTGGATCAAGATGTTCTGTCAGCAGTCACCCAAACAACATATAACATCATGTTAAAATCTGTTAAAATGATCAGTCTTTGTTTTTTTCTGATTTGGAGCCAGATCCAACTGTGCTGCATCTTTTTCTGAAAAAATATTACTCTGATAATTTCATGAATGCATAGAAGCAAGGATTGCTAAAGAAATTTGTATTACTCTGAACCATGGAAATTATTATAATTATTTTTTTTTTTGCTGAATTCCCCCCCCCCCCTTTTTTTTTCTCCCCAATTGTACTTGGCCAATTACTCCACTCTTCCGAGCCATTCCGGTCACTGCTCCACCCCCTCTGCCAATCTGGGGAGGGCTGTAGATGACCACATGTCTCCTCCAATACATGTGGAGTCGCCAGCCACTTCTTTTCACCTGACAGTGAGGAGTTCCACCAGGGGGACATAACGCGGGGGAGGATCACACTATTCCCCCCAGTTCCCCCTCCCAGCCGAACAGGCGCCCCGACCAACCAGAGGAGGCGCTAGTGCAGCGACCAGGACACATGCCCACATTTGGCTTCCCACCCGCAGACACGGCCAATTGTGTCTGTAGGGACCCCCGACCAAGCGGAGGTATCACTGGGATTCGAACTGGCGAGCCCCATGTTGGTATGCAACGGAATAGACTGCCACGCTACCCGGACGCCTGGTGAAAATTATTCTCATCAAGATCTTTTTTCTTTTTTAATTTCTTTCTGATTTTTCCCTTTTTCTCCCAATTTAGTGGCCAATCGATCCCTGTTTTTAGTTGAAATTCCCACCCTCATACTGCATGCATTCGCCAACTGCATCTCTGGCCGGCAGTCTCGAAGGAGACGCCTCGCCACTTTCGTGACAAAGTGACTCCAGGCCAAACCACTGCTTTTTCCGACACACACAGAGACGCATTCATGTGACGAACACAAGCCGACTCCACCCCCCTCCCGAAGACAGCGTTGCCAATTATTGCTGCTTCATCGAGTCCAGCCATAGTCGGATCTGATGAGACCGGGGTGCGAACCCCGGTCCGCAGTGGGCAACTGCATCGACACAAAGCCAATGCTTAGACCGCTACACCACCGCGGACCCCTCATCAAGATCTTTAAATCTGATCATTCACAGCAACCAGACCACTGTTTTTCAGTATGGCAACATACCCATTAAATCATAGTATGGCTGAGAGAGAGAGCGAGAGAGAGAGAGAGAGAGAGAGAGAGAGAGAGAGAGAGAGAGAGAGAGAGAGAGAGAGGAGAGAGAGAGAGAGAAGAGAGAGAGAGAGAGAAGAGAGAGAGAAGACAGACAGCTTGAAAACAGATTGACATACAGATACAGAAACACAATTAACATCAGAGGTGAATGTGTGTAATGCTCCCAGTTGGTGTTGTGGTTGATTGCACACTGTTGCAAATGCAAAGAAAACCTGCAACCGTACCTGGAGGTGGTTGTAGCTGTACAGCGCTCCACCTGTAAGATACGGAACATGCCCGGGCCAAGCCCCGCCCACATCTTGCTGGGACAGGACGAATAGGTGCACGCCGCAGCCCTGACGGACACATTCCTTGGCCAATGAGACGGCGAGCTCTGATGGCTGAAAGATCGACTGGAGGAACATTTGAACAAGTATGGATGAAGTACCTGCAGGCCAATGACTCTGTATGTGTGAGTATTTGCATAGGTGTGTGTGTATGTTTGTGTGTGTTTGTGTGCGTGTGTGCATTTATGTATTACCTTGGATTTGTTGGAGCCAAAGAGCCCGGAGGAGCTGTGTGTGTGCGCCCCTTCTGTCAGAGGGGCAGTATGGAAGACTAAAAGCTTGCCTGAACAATTCAGTGCCTAAAAACCAATGAAATAAAGTCTGTTAGCTCTCATACATGTCAACATTCCAACATGCTTCCAGGAATCACAGCGTTCCAGGGTTCACTGATGATCAACGGCCAGGAGAATCTACCGGGGTCCGTGATGAAGGACAAAAACGAGCACCTGTTAAATGCACTTACTTTCTCACTTATAAAGTATTTAACATGGGTATATGTTTTTAATAACGTGCACAAAACAAAGTTGTGACTATCAAACGTATATCTCTCCGAAATGGCTGGTTTACCTATCCAAGAGAATATAAGGTGGTGCAGAAATGGCTGTAAAACCGGTCAGGGACCTTAATTTATACACAAATTCACCCTCTTCACAATTTACAGATAAGTTGTGCTGTGAACTGGGTCGCGATTGTTCGTCATTTGTAAAAAGTTGGTCCCCACAAAAAAGTCTGGGAAACACTATTCAAGAGCACTCTTGTTAAATTTTGATCTTACGGGCATCCGGGTGGCGTGGTGGTCTATTCCGTTGCCTACCAACACAGGGATCGCCGGTTTGAATCCCTATGTTACGTCCGGCTTGGTCGGGCATCCCTACAGACACAATTGGCCATGTCTGTGGGTGGGAAGCCGGATGTGGGTATGTGTCCTGGTTGCTGCACTAGCGCCTCCCCTGGTCAGCCAGGGGGCCTATTCAAGGGGGAAGGGGATAAGCATGATCCTCCCATGCGCTACATCCCCCTGGTAAAACTCCTCACTGCTAGGTGAAAAGAAGCAGCTGGTGACTCCACATGCATCAGAGGAGCCATGTGGTAGTCTGCAGCCCTCCCCAGATCAGCACAGGGGGTGGAGCAGCAACCGGGACAGCTCAGAAGAGTTGGGTAATTGGCCGGATACAATTGGGGAGAAAAAAAGGGGGGGACCCCCCCCCCCCAAAAAAAAGTCGATGTTATTTAAGAACAAACGGGAAGTACGCAAGTATTGATGAATGCCACAAAAGTTCTTAAATTGTTCGCACGCACAGTTTCAGAACAACTCTACGTAGGCGCGACGCATGCATGAGGCCCAGTGTGTTTACTGTGGTGTGTAACTACCGACCTGCAGGATGGCCAATGCTGTTTTGACTGGCAGCTCCATGTGAACGCTACCAGAATCATCCCCATCTGGACTGAACACTGGGATAAGCTGCAACACACTGGACACACACACACACACAAAAGAACAGTCTGTCATGCGTCACACGAACTGTTTCAATCAAACAATTTTATGCTCATTTTGACAACACATAAGAAATGCCGAAAAGAAACGGCGAATATTGAAATATTGCGTTATGTTTTTACACTCGTTTGAGGAGAAACAGTTGACTTGTTAAGCGGTCATGTTCATTGTGTACAATTTACATCCTTTATCCAAGCCGCTTATCACAATTCGGTTCACGGGATGCTAGAGCCTATCCCAGCAGTCATTGGGTGGCAGGAGGGGAGACACAATGGACAGGCCCCCAGTCCATCACAGGGCCCACACGCACACATTCACACCTAGCGGCAATTTAGTACGGCTGATTCACTTGACCTACATGTCTTTGGACTGTGGGAGGAAACCGGAGCCCCCTAAGGAAACCCACGCAGACACGGGGAGAACATGCAAACTCCACACAGAGGATGACCCCCAAGGTTGGACGAACCCGGGCTTCGAGCCCAGGACCCCCTTGCTGTGAGGCGACCACGCTAACCACTGTGCCACCCCTAAAGGGCCTGAGCCGGATCCAAACCCAGGCCGCAGCGGTAAGGACTCAGCCTTATGTGGCACGCGCTCTACCAGGTGAGCCACTGGGGCGCCGGTATTGATCCAAACAGCCAAATTTCCGCGAAGCACTAAACGCAAGATGAAGAAAAGTCTCTATTCTTCCCCACCAATAGATAGAGTTGGTCTAGTTTGTCACATGTACATAATAAATATGGTCATAGACTGATGACAGTAGTACTGTAGCTTTACAGACAGTCATGTAAACACCTTTCTGGGGTTACCCTTTTAAAAAGAGGACACAGAATTTCCTTGCCTGTATTTATAAGTCCATTTTGGAAAACAGACATTTAGAAAAACCAGTACGGCTCTCACCTTTTAATGCTGTCTATACAGTCGCTGAGGGACACCAGAAGGCCCTCCCTGACGGGAAGCTGCAGGTCCTCAGTCTCCGTGATGACAAGCATATGTGGGCGGGACAAGGCCAGGCTGAGGTCGTAGAGGTGGATCCTGCTGTCGTAAGTCATCAGACCGACCCGGATGTCTGACTGGGCAGCGCCATCCTTCCTTTCAATAAAGCGAATGAGCATGTCACTACATACAAGGGCAGAAATGGGACCAGTGTTTGGTGTGTTTTATACATTTATGGAGACTTCTCAAGCCAGACCTCACTCTCAAATTAGCCTCGTTGACTTTTTTATAGGAACCGGCATGGTCGCCGTCTCACTGATACCGATGTCCAGAAAGCAGGTGATCACAGCTTGAAAGACTGGTCCAAGGAGGTTGCACAGGTGAGACACAATGTAGAAACATTTCAACAACACCGGTGGTAGAGTCGGTGTGTTGAATCTTACAGTGTGGAGTGATTTTCATGACAGCAACCTACACCCTTGCACAATATGCACCGTGCTTGCGTCACGTGACTCCGTGCTCGATGTTTCCATGAAACAGCTTGAATACCCCCATGTATTCGGTCGACACTGCCAGCAAGGTTTTTTGAGATTGTGCCGTGTGGCGTCTCAGCTATGTAGCCCTCTTTGTTACGTCTGCAAAGCTGTGACTGGACCCCTCGTTTATTCTACAAACCTGCTAGTAGCAGAGCGGGGTGTGGTTGCACCTGTCTCAAGTCAGCGTAATTGGTTTGGCATGGGTTAAAATCGCAGTCGTGGGTGTCTGGGTGGCGGTGGTCTAGTCCGTTGCCTTCCAACACGGGGATCGCAGGTTTGAATCCCCATGTTGCCTCCGACTTGGTCGGGCACCGTGTCTGCGGGTGGGAAGCCAGATGTGAGTATGTGTCCTGGTCGCTGCTCTAGTGCCTCTTCTGGTCGGTTGGGGGCGCCTGTTTGGGGGGAGGGGGTACTGGGGGGAATAGCGTGATCCTCCAACGCGCTATGTCCCCCTGGTGAAACTCCTCACTGTCAGGTGGAAGGAAGTGGCTGGTGACTCCACATGTATCAGAGGAGGCATGTGGTAGTCTGCAGCCCTCCCCGGATCAGCAGAGGGGGTGGAGCAGCGACCGGGACGGCTCGGAAGAGTGGGGTAATTGGCCAGTTACAACTGGGGAGAAAAGGGGGGGAAAATTTCGGGAAAAATAAATAAATGTGCTGATGGCCATGCCCTATCTCTCTATAGCTGAAGGTGATTCTTCATGTGAACAAGTATCACGACACTTGAAAGCAGTATTTAAACTCCATAAATGTGTACTTACAGATGGATAGGGGCTTCATAAATAAACTTTTGTGCTCCGATACTTCTTACTGTGAACTTCTGAAACGTTTTATGTTCGTTTCACTTGAATATTTGGACTTAAATCTGAACATCCCCACGTCTCCAAAAGGTAATTCTGAGAATACCACCGTGTTGGTTAAGATGGTGTGTGTATATGATGTGTGTGGGAGAGGCAGGTTATACCTCTTCAGAGAGGTGAGGAGGTTGTGTATCTGTTGTGTTACGAGGTCGAGATGTCCTCCTCTCAGCGCCGAGGCTGACACATCGATGGCCAGGAGCAACACGGTGGGCTCATCCTGGGGTTAAAACAAAACAAAACAAAACATTTTTATGTGTACTCGCAAATGTGGACACTTTCAACACTTGTGGTTTTCAAAATGGGATCTTGAAACCACCATGGGACCTTGAAGGGGGCCTTTGGGGGGGTGGGTCGCAGTAAAATGAAGAATAGTTAAATTTCATCATTTTGTTTCATTCATTTAAAGACAAGGTGAGCAAGACAATGTTCTAGGAACTGCACTTTTCTTCTTTTGTTTTCTCCCCAATTGTATTTGGCTAATTACACCACTCTTCCGAGCTGTTCCAGTCGCTGCTCCACCCCTTCTGCCGATCCGGGGACCAGCGGAGGCAGTAGTGCGGAGACCAGGACACATACCCACATCCGGCTTCCCACCTGCAGACACGGCCAATTGTGTCTGTAGGGACGCCCAACCAAGCCAGAGGTAACACAGGATTGCACTTTTGATGTGGGGGTTTCACTGTCCCAACTAATATCTCCCTACATACAGTACAAGCTGGTCTCTAGGACTGTACCAAACCATGCCAGGACTGTACCAAACCACAGTCATGCCAGTTGTATCCAATTACACAGGGGCACCAAGCCACAAAAACGCTTTTAGATGGTGCTCTGTTACCTTGGGGTAGTGCCTGACATTAAAAAGTTTGGGGAATCCTATCTTATCCCCAAAATACACACACACACACGCACAAAGGAACGTACACATGCGCACACCCACACCCACACAGAACATACAAAATAGAAAATAGAGATTCAACAATATGTAAAACTGATAACAGAGAGCCAGTGTAACCTTCTGAGAGTGAAGTATCTCGTAGGAGCCCATGCTGAGTTCAGGCCTTATGTCTCTGTCAACCCTCACTCCCTCCACTCCTTCGGTGGGCTGGTAGTGTTGCCATGGCACTGAGAGAGAGAGAGAGAGAGAGAGAGAGAGAGAGAGAGAGAGAGAGAGAGAGAGAGAGAGAGAGAGAGAGAGCGAGAGAGATGGACAGAAAGAGAGAGATGGACAGAAGGAGAGAGATTGACAGAAAGAGACAGAGATGGACAAAGAAAGAGATGGACAGAAAGAGAGTGAGAGATTGACAGAAAGAGAGAGAGTTGGACAGAAAGAGAGCGATGGACAGAAAGTGTGAGATGGACAGAAAGTGTGAGATGGACAGAAAGAGAGAGAGAGAAAGCAGAGACCACAGTGAATGAGGAGCTGCTCTGATATGCAGTAGGTGTGCCACAGCTGCATAATGACATGCAGCAGGTGTGCTGCAGCTGCATAATGATATGCAGCAGGTGTGCTGCAGCTGCATAACAGGGCTTTCAGGCACAACATGGTTTGGCGCTGCGCTTGCCAGAACAGAGGACACAGCAAAATAGGCAGAGTTTTCAAAACCTCTAGCGGGACTTTTCAAAACTTATAGCAGAACAAATTCATCATTTTGTGTTTGCCATCTGTCCCTGATATGCCTGCTTGGTAGGAAATGTGTTTCCAAGACAGGGCATTCCTCCTGACACCTCGATCATAGGCAGATTATGAGAAAATGGGCCTCTGGGCACAGACAGGTAACACATTTCTTAGTATTAATTTTTTTTATTACTATTATTTATAATTGATCACTATTATTTCTTACTACCAGTTGAGTTTTGCATTGCCATTCACCATTGTTGGTTGTTGTCTTGAAGTATTGCAATGCATTGTGGGATATTCATGCCAGCATAGTGTCCAATGTTTGCATACTCCGAAATTCCTCTGCATGTAGTGTGCATACTATTTGATGCATACTATGGTTTCGGACATACTAAAAACACTCACATACTACTTTGGTGTACTAGATAATATGCTAGTATGTGATTGTGAATACGCCAGAGTCTTAATTTACCCAGAATGCAAAGCGGAATTAGTCCTACTTGGGATAGTTAAGAATTAGATACCTTTGTGCAACAACTGCAGTTAGGAATAGCCTCAGCATCACACATGCTCTTCCAAATAAGATACACATCCAGGCTTTAACGCTTTGTGTAATAAATAATGTAACTTTAGAATGTATTTTTTAATGTTATTTGTGATAATGTACTTTTTTTGTCAAACATTGGGACCAAGCAATATTAGGGCATAGATAATTGGTCAAGTGGATGGAAAAGACATTTTAATATATATATATATATATATATATATATATATATAAAAAATTTTTTGGATTTCCCCTTTTCTCCCCAGTTGCATCTGGCCAATTACCCCGCTCTTCCGTGCCGCCCCGGTCGCTGCTCCACCTCCTCTGCTGATCCGGGGAGGGCTGCAAACTACCACATGCCTCCTCCGATGCACATGGAGTCGCCAGTTGCTTCTTTTCACCTGACAGCAAGGAGTTTCCCCAGGGGGACGTAGCGCGTGGAAGAATCATGTTATTCACCACAGTCGTCCCCCACGAACAGGAGCCCCGACCAACCACAGGAGGCGCTAATGCAGCGGCCAGGACACATACCCACATCCGGCTTCCCACCCGCAGACACAGCCAATTGTGTCTGTAGGGACGCCCGACCAAGCCGAAGGTAACACGGGGATTTGAACCGGCGATCCCCGTGATGGTAGGCAACGGAATAGACCGATACGCCACCCAGACACAGACATTTTAATTTTAGTGCATCTTTAGAAAGGTTAAAATAGAATGTGAGATATCGATCCATCCGTTACCCAAACTGCTTATCCTGCTCTCAGGGTCACGGGATGCTGGAGCCTATCCCAGCAGTCACTGGGCAGCACGCGGGGAGATACTCTGGACAGGCCGCCAGACCATCACAGGGCAACCACACACACCTAGGGACAATTCAGTACAGGCGATTCACCTGACCTACATGTCTTTTGACTGCGGCAGGAAACCAGAGCACCCGCAGGAAACCCATGCAGACACGGGGAGAAGATGCAAACTCCACACAGAGAAGGACCCGGGACGACCCCCAAGGTTGGACCACCCTGGGGCTCGAACCCAGGAATTCAGCTTCACTAAATTGTCATATGCAGGTACCTGTGGGCATCTTACCTTCACTAAGTTTGCCACAGAAGGGACAGAAGAATCTCTGGCCACAGTCCTGCCAGCCCATAGCAGGACACATGGGGGCCCCACACTCTCCACAGCCCTGCAGACAAGCCCCCTCACAGCAAGTCGGCAGGGGGCGCTAGGGGGGGGAGGGCAAACACACACACACACACACACACACACACACGTTAGGGCATGCACAAGCAACACAACAGGTAAACACACACACACACACACAGAAACTTTGAGTGTAAACTTGATCATCATGGAATAAAAACCTTCACTGTTAAATGAGATACAACATCTGCTGCACATGAAACCATGCCTCCTATTTAAAGGGTTCCTTTAGTTTTTCTTAATCTTGGTTTCTAAAATAAATCAGTCAATCAATAGGTAATTATTCAAAAGTTGCCCTGTGATGGTCTGGTGGCCTGTCCAGGGTGTCTCCCCGCCTGCCGCCCAGTGACTGCTGGGATAGGCTCCAGCATCCCCGTGACCCTGACAGCAAGATAAGCGCTTTGGATGATGGCAGGATGGAAAATAATGTTAAGGCTCACTGCTACAATGCAAACAGCGGAAAACTTGGCGATATCAGGAAAGTTGGCAACAATATTTTTTTGTCAGTTTGTTTCATTAGTTGTAAGCAGTCATCCATCCATCCATCCATCATCCATCCATCCATTATCTGAACCGCTTATCCTGCTCTCAGGGTCGCGGGGATGCTGGAGCCTATCCCAGCAGTCATGTGACCAAAAAATAACCACAGATAGGGGAGGAAAGTAGGATTGGGCGATATCCATTTCTGAATAACGTCAACATTACCAGGGTGCATAGTATCACAAGGTCTACCTGCCACAGCGGGGAGCTTTGTGGTACACGACAGATTCATCCATGCGGCAGTTTCTGGATGGCTAATTTTTAGAAGGGAACATGAATTCTAGGTGTTTCCATCTCTGGCGTTGACTCTGTAGAAGCACATCTCGCAGATCACTCGAACCAAACTTGCTTTTCCAGAGTTCATTTGGTCAGACACCAACATGCTTGTCAAATTGCTGGGAGGGCTTTTTTCCCCCAGTACTAACTGGCTAGACAGTGCCCTGTTAGAAACTGCGAATGGACAAACAGTTAGCCTACACTTTATTAGATGGACGTGGCGCAGAAACTTTTTGTTGGAGTTGAAATGGATACCAGCGCCATTTTTAAATACCCCCACAATAACCTATTACTGTTATACTGCCCAACCTAGGGGGGAAGAGGTGGGAAAATAAGATATAAAAAAAAGCTAATTTACTAAATAAACTGTATTTCAAAGCCTCTCTTTGTCCATGATTTCCGCTTCCAGTGTGGGAAGATGGCAGTGCGAATTCACGTTCTCAGCGGCCTCACCCAGTAGCGGTGTGGGAAGGTGGTGGCGCGAACTTACGTTTGTGGCGGCCTCAGCCAGTACCGTCCATGCAGTATCTTTGTCCACGTCTGCATCTAAGTTTGTGTCTTTGTTTGATGGCTGGGAGAGCTGGCGCTGGATCGGCAGGGAGAGCTTGGTCTGCTGCGTCCTGTGGTCGAAGGGACCATGGCCCTGCCTGGAGCTGCGCCCGAAGAGGAAACACCTAGGGTGGTCCGACAGGACGCGGAAGCGGGGCAGGCTAAGCTAACTGCTAGCCCATGCAGACTGGTAGTTCGGATAACACCGAGGGCGGTCATGTGGAGTGCGGGGAGGTGTGTCAAAGGTGCTGGCTGGGACAGCTGGTGTTGGATCGGCCAGGGAAGCCTGGTCTGCTGCGTTCGGTGGGCCCAGGGACCACGGCCCTGCTTGGAGCTGCGCCCGAGGAGGAAACACCGAGGGCAGTCTGACAGGACGTGGAAGCGGGGCAGGCTAAGCTAACTGCTAGCCCATGCAGACCAGGAGTTCCTACAGTCATCCTGGCATTCGCTCTCTCGGACAGTGAATCTTTTTTTTGATATGTTGGATATACAGTGCATCCGGAAAGTATTCACACCCCTTAACTTTCCCCACATTTTGTTATGTTACAGCCTTATTCCAAAATGGATTAAATTCATTTTTTTTCTCATCAATCTACACACAATACCCCATAATGACAAAGTGAAAAAGGTTTTGTAGAAATTTTTGCAAAATTATTAAAAATAAAAAACTGAAATATTGCATGTACATAAGAATTCATACCCTTTGCTATGACACTCAAAATTGAGCTCAAGTTCATCCTGTTTCCACTGATCATCCTTGAGATGTTTCTACATCTTGTTTAGAGTCCACCTGTAGTAAATTCAACTGATTGGACATGATTTGGAAAGGCACACACCTGTCTATATAAGGTCCCACTGTTGACAGTGCATGTCAGAGCAGAAACCAAGCCAAGAAGTCAAAGGGATTGTCTGTGGACCTCTGAGACAGGATTGTATCGAAGCACTGATCTGGGGAAGAGTACAAAAAAATTTCTACAGCTTTGAAGGTCCCGAAGAGCACAGTGGTCTCCATCATTCGTAAATGGAAGAAGTTTGGATCCACCAGGACTCTTCCTAGAGCTGGCCGCCCAGCCAAACGGAGCAATCGGGGGAGAAGGGCCTTGGTCAGGGAGGTGACCAAGAACCCGATGGTCACTCTGACAGAGCTCCAGCGTTCCTCTGTGGAGATGGGAGAACCTTCCAGAAGGACAACCACCTCTGCAGCACTCCACCAATCAGGCCTTTATGGTAGAGTGGCCAGACGGAAGCCTCTGCTCAGTAAAAGGCACATGACAGCCCGCTTGGAGTTTGCCAGAAAGCACCTAAAGGGCTCTCGGACGATGAGAAACAAGATTCTCTGGTCTGATGAAACCAAGATTGAACTCTTTGGCCTGATCGCCAAACGTCACGTCTGGAGGAAACCAGGCACCTCTCATCACCTTGCTAATACCATCCCTACAGTGAAGCATTGTGGTGACAGCATCATGCTGTGGGGGTGTTCTTCAGCGGCAGGAACTGGGAGACTAGTCAGGATCGAGGGAAAGATGAATGGAGCAAAGTACAGAGAGATCCTTGATGAAAACCTGCTCCAGGGCGCTCAGGACCTCAGACTGGGGCGAAGGTTTACCTTTCAACACAACAACGACCCTAAGCACACAGCCAAGACAACGAAGGAATGGCTTCGGGACAAGTCTGTGAATGTCCTTGAGTGGCCCAGCCAGCGCCCAGACTTGAAACCCATTGAACATCTCTGGAAAGACCTGAAAATAGCTGTGCAGCGACGCTCCCCATCTAACCTTACAGAGCTCGAGAGAATCTGCAGAGAAGAATGGGAGAAATACCCCAAATATAGGTGTGCCAAGCTTGTAGTTTCACACCCAAGAAGACTTGAGGCTGTAATCGCTGCCAAGGGTGCCTCAACCAAGTACCGAGTAAAGGGTGTGAATACTTATGTACATGCCATATTTCAGTTTTATATTTTTAATAAATTTACAAAAATTTCTACAAAACCTTTTTTGCTTTGTCATTATGGGGTACTGTATGTAGATTGATGAGAAAAAAAAAAGGAATTTAATCCATTTTGGAATAAGGCTGTAACATAACAAAATGTGGGGAAAGTGAAGGGGTGTGAATACTTTCCGGATGCACTGTATGTATTTTTGTAGTTTGGATATGTGTGTTCTTGCCGTTTGGATGTGTTTTTGTCTTTGTGTTGCACTGCTGTGGGCTGGGGGAAACAATATTTCATTTCATTTCATGTACGCAAGTGCATGAAATTAAATGACAAATAAATTTTCCTGATTCCTGATGATTCAATCTTCATTCAAATATGCAGAGTGCAGAGCGTGTGTTTGAGAGCACCAACCTGTCCGGCGGCCGGTCTTGCCAAGGGGGTGGCCAGTGCTCCTAAGGGCAGGTGGCTGAGCGAGGCGGCCTGGCCCTCACACGGCACACAGTAGGACGTGGACCGCAGAAAACAGGGACTCGCATTACCTGGAGTTGAACAAAAAGACAAAGACACAGGTCACATGCACAGGTCTGCTTCATGTGAAGAAACACACACTATTACTATACTCACAGCAGCAGGGACACACTCCCGAGTCTTCGATAATAATCTACAAACACAACAACTTAGGACAACTGACAAAAAGAGACAAAGAGGAAACTAGAGTCAACAGCAGTGAAATGACTGGATAAGTTGGAAAACAGATGGACAAGCAGAAGAGGAAAAACTAAACGTTCTCTCAGCTTTACACAGCAGGTTCATGTATGAACATCAGCCAGAGTTTACACTCCGTAAAAATTGTGTCAGCATTTTGCTGCCTCGCAACCTAGTGACGTTTAAAGAAAAATTACCAAACGATAGCAATGTGAAGAAAATAGTTTTATAGTAGTAGTAGTGTGATAATAGTGTGAACAAAATAGATAGTAGTGTGAACAAAGCAGTTTTATAGTAGTAGTGGTGTGATAGTAGTGTGAACAAAATAGCTTTATAGTAGTAGTAGTGTGATAGTAGTGTGAACAAAATAGTTTTATAGTAGTAGTAGCGTGATAGCAGTGTGAAGAAAATAGTTTTATAGTAGTACTAGCGTGATAGTGGTGTGAAGAAAATAGTTTTATAGTAGTAGTAGTGTGATAGCAGTGTGAACAAAATAGTTTTATAGTAGTAGTAGTGTGATAGCAGTGTGAACAAAATAGTTTTATAGTAGTAGTAGTAGTGTGATAGTGTGAACAAAGTAGTTTTATAGTAGTAGTAGTGTGATAGTGTGAACAAAGTAGTTTTATAGTAGTAGTAGTGTGACAGTAGTGTGAACAAAATAGTTTTACAGTAGTAGTAGTAGTGTGATAGTAGTATGAACAAAGGAGTTTTATAGTAGTAGTAGTGTGATAGTAGTGTGAAGAAAATAGTTTTATAGTAGTAGTAGTGTGAAGAAAATAGTTTTATAGTAGTAGTAGTGTGATAGTAGTGTGAAGAAAATAGTTTTATAGTAGTACTAGTGTGATAGTAGTGTGAACAAAGTAGTTTTATAGTAGTAGTAGTGTGATAGTAGTGTGAACAAAATAGTTTTACAGTAGTAGTAGTGTGACAGTAGTGTGAACAAAATAGTTTTACAGTAGTAGTAGTGTGACAGTAGTGTGAACAAAGTAGTTTTATAGTAGTAGTAGTGTGATAGTAGTGTGAAGAAAATAGTTTTACAGTAGTAGTAGTGTGATAGTAGTGTGAAGAAAAGTTTTATAGTAGTAGTAGTGTGATAGCAGTGTGAAGAAAATAGTTTTATAGTAGTAGCAGTGTGATAGTGTGAACAAAGTAGTTTTATAGTAGTAGTAGTGTGATATTAGTGTGAAGAAAATAGTTTTATAGTAGTAGTAGTGATAGTGTGAACAAAGTAGTTTTATAGTAGTAGTAGTGTGATAGTAGTGTGAAGAAAATAGTTTTATAGTAGTAGTAGTGATAGTGTGAACAAAGTAGTTTTATAGTAGTAGTAGTGTGATAGTAGTGTGAAGAAAATATTTTTATAGTAGTAGTAGTGTGACAGTAGTGTGAACAAAATAGTTTTACAGTAGTAGTAGTGTGATAGTAGTGTGAAGAAAATAGTTTTATAGTAGTACTAGTGTGATAGTAGTGTGAACAAAGTAGTTTTATAGTAGTGTGATAGTAGTGTGAACAAAAGTTTTATAGTAGTAGTAGTGTGAAGGTAGTGTGAACAAAATAGATAGTAGTGTGAAGGAAACAGTTTTATAGTAGTTGTAGTGTGATAGCAGTGTGAAGAAAAGCTGTCAGATTATGATATTAACACACTTTTCAAGCAGGAAATGAGTCACACACAGGGACTGTATCTACCAGCTGTCCACGGCAGGCTGAAGTGTGACGTGTGAGGTATATGTGTGTAAACCTGTAAAAGTAAGAGCATATTTAAAATGTCTGGAGAATGGACCCACCTAGAAATAAGACAGCTTTGTTCAGTTGGTGTAGAGGAGGAAATCAACAGGCAGCTATGTGGGAGAGTTATACGAAAAATCGAGGATGCTGAAAAAATAAAATACATAAACAAACAAATAAATGAATGAATAAATAAAACTTAAGAGCTAGAGATGCTATAGTTTATGATATAATAGACACCCTACACAAGCGGGGGGACGAGACAGAGGGCGCTGTCCGTGAATCCAGCAGATGGAAGCGGTATGTGTGAACAGGGGAAACCACTAGGTGAAAACCATGCAGTACAGATCATGCTGATGATGGTATGGACTGGGTGTCTGAAAGCGGCTTTTGTCACAAGTGGATCACAGGGGAAGTTTGTTCAGTGCCCCTTTCGCAGAGGCAGCAAAATGTCTTGTTGGAGTCTGGCCCTTTGAACGTGGGGGTCATGTATGTAAGGCCGGAGGGAAGAGTGCCTAGTAAAGCTGCTGTGGCGAACCAGAACGTCATGTAGTCTTGTAAGCACTACATGCGTCACAGCTCTGGTGATGACACCTGGTAAGGCAGGATGGAAGAGACCGGTTATTATCTTATACCCTTTTTACACCAAAACTAGCGTGTATAATGTAACGTGCACGGATGAGTAGACACGTTGGTCCTTGACTAACAGGTCGGACCCTTTAGTCGACTGGTTAACGTTGTCGCTTGCGGAGTGGGAGACACGGGTTCGCATCCCGGCTGTGGCGGTTCCCGCACTGCCCCCCCGAATTCGCTACAATTAAGCAGGGTTTTTAAATGCAGGTAAACCCGCGAAAAATAGGCAATTGGCCCCTTTCACAGTGCCAGTAGACCCGGGTGTGACTGCCAGCAGACGAGTTAGCCTTTCTTTCTTTTTTCCTTCTGCAGCGTCATCTTTGACGCCATGACGTTCGTCATGTCACGAACGTGCCGGAAAATGGGGAAGTAAACAGCAGAAAGCAGCACGGAAGCCAGAGAGACGGTGGTTAACGTTACTTTTTTATATCTTGTACTTCAGTCTCTCTTTCAAACCATACAAACTCAACGCAGACTGAACGATGTTCGAGCGCTGCTTGAACCCTGTACCCACAAACAATAAATGTTTTTCCCCAGTTGCCGGCGCGATTTTATGACGCGCGGACCATGGCGCTACGTCGTCGCGCAAATTAGCGCGTCCACGCGGGTGTCGCGTTTACGTCAATGCCGATCGGAGGCGGAGCCGATATATACCCGCGTCTACTGCAGAGTCATGTGACCCGGGAGTGAATGCCGACTGTACCCTTTTACACTGACCCCAAAAGACGGATGGTAGCGGGGTTTTTGGCCAGTGTGATAATAGAGAGATAGAGAGAGAGAGAGAGAGAGAGAGAGAGAGAGAGAGAGAGAGAGAGAGAAAGAGAGAGAAAGAGAGAGAAAGAGAGAGAAAGAGAGAGAGTGTGTGGGCGTGTGTGAGACGTTTAGGAGTTTGGTTTTGTCGGCAATAGAATTGTCCAGTCTGACCTCATTTTGTAGTAACATGCAGTAGTCACAAGGTGGCAGATGGCTCACTGTCCCAAACCCCTCTCCATTATTGTTTTACTAGGGAAAAACACAAGTCACTTCAAGTAAGATCTGCAGCTGACAAAGGGAAAAACCACCCACTGATTTTCCCCCCCAGTGAGTTTACTGCCATTTTTGACAGCATGCGTATGAATTTTGAAACAACGCCAGCTTAGCAACATCACTCTTGTCAGCACATTTACTGCTACACATTTCCTGTGACGGCGTTGACTCATAAAACAAAATCAGTGGGTGATTTAACCCAAACACAGATCCCTTTTCAAATGGCAAAATATCAATAATGGGGAATTTGTGAACCATCTGCCATCTTTCAGCCAGCTTTGTCCTACGAAGTGATGACATGGCGGGGTTTCGTTTATTTGTGTGCACAGAGAAAAAAACATATTAAAACAAAAATAAATATTTTGGACTTGATTTTACAAATCCTTTAAGAGGAAACTATCTTTTGTACTCTAGCTAGGGGTTACACGCAGCCAGGTTTTAACATCTTACCAGAAAGAACCCAGCCCAAACTCTCTAGCCCCTAGACCGCACCATACCAAACCCAGTTTGTGGGAATCCTGAGCAGCACACCAACAGCTGTGTGTGTGTGTATATGTGTGTACCTCTATCCTCTATAATACAGGAAGTGGTTGCCAGAGGAGGGAGGGGGGAGCCGGGCTCCGACACAAAGACCCTGCCCTCCCACTCTGACCTGTCCTCCTCTATGACCTTCGCCTGAGAGAGAGAGACACAGAGGGACAGAGAAAGAGAGACACACAGAGACAGAGAGAGAGAGACACACACACACACACACACACACACACACACACACACACACACACACACACACACACACACACACACACACACAGTGACAGACAGAGAGAGAGAAAGTGGAATGTCAGCCTTTAAAATGCAAAACGAGTACATCTTTTTGTATGGGGGATGCTGCATTATTGTAGTAATACACTAAGAACTGACACAAGGAAGCAAAAAAGAGATGAAGATCAAAATGAAAAACAAAGTGTGAGAGTAAATGGGGAGGACTCACAGCGCTGGGCAGGAGCTTGGGGTCCAGGCCATAGCGAGACTCAGAGTTGGGTGACTGCAGAGAACATACAATGACTGAGCCACAAACAAGCACACCTTAACAATTCACATTTCATATGGACATGGGGGGACATGGGGGGGGGGGCTTGGGTTGACCTAAACCAAAATGTTTGATCAATGTATTCAATGAAAGAAGTAGCAGTGACCGTAGGAATGAAATGAGCTCCTATCACTACCATATGTTCTTTAGTTTGAATACCAACTATTTGGCCATCCTTCCACATGCATAAGGTATCCTTTGCTCGAAATAAAAAAGATCCACTTTTGGAGAAAAAGAACCATTCCTTTTAGTCGGCTGACTACAAGCTGTGTATGGATACATGATTGGACCAGGGCAGCGGTCGGGAACCTATGGCTCGCGAGCCATATATGGCTCTTCCGGTGACGGCATATGGCTCCCAGACAATTTTGAGTTGAAAATTATTTTTTTTTCAAAAAAATCAGTTTGGAACTGATTTTAAAATACTTGTGATATTTCTTAATAATACTGTGTCATTTTAAAGTAAACAGAAATTAGTTTTGAAGATAAATTTCACGGGTCACGGGTCACCCGTGGGTCGGGTCGGGAACCAATGGCTCGCGAGCATGTCCGGGTCATTGTAAAGGTGAAGAAATCAATTTTATCAGATAGCCAACTAGTTTATCCGCTTCAACCCTTGTAACGGAAAAGATGGCGAAAAGAAAAAAAGACGATGATTACCGTGCATTCCAGGCTGCGTGGACAGAGGAATTTGCATTTGTGGAGAGAGCAGGATCTGCGGTATGTCTAATATGCAATGATAAAATTGCATCGATGAAACGGTCAAATATAAAGCGGCACTTCGATACGCACCATGCTTCATTTGCATCGAAATATCCAGCGGGGGACAGCAGGAAAAGGGCATGCGAGGAGCTACAGCGGAGAGTGCAGACGAGTCAGCAGCAACTACGTGTGTGGACCAAGCAAGGTGACGGGAATTCCGCTAGCTTTGCGGGGGCTTTGGCAATAGTAAGGAATGGAAAGTCATTCACAGATGGCGAGTATGCCAAAACATTCATGCTTGATGTGGCCAATGAACTGTTTGATGACTTCCCAAATAAAGACAAGATAATCAAACGAATAAAAGACACGCCCCTGTCAGCAAGAACTGTGCACGATCGTAGCATCATGATGGCAAATCAAGTCGAGGAACACAAATTAAGGACATAAACGCCGGGACATACTTTTCTCTCGCGTTAGATGAGTCAACAGACGTTAGCCATCTATCTCAGTGCAGTATCATTGCCAGGTATGCTGCAGGTGACACACTGCGTGAGGAAAGCTTGGCTGTTTTGCCAATGAAAGGGACAACAAGAGGAGAGGATTTATTCATGTCTTTCATGGAGTTTGCTAAAGAAAAAAAACTACCGATGGATAAACTTATTTCTGTCTGTACTGATGGTGCACCCTGTATGTTGGGGAAGAACAAAGGATTTGTAGCGCTTCTCCGTGAACATGAAAAGAGAGCCATCCTAAGTTTTCATTGCATCCTGCACCAGGAGGCGCTTTGCGCTCAGACGTGTGGCCAGGAGCTTGGCGAGGTGATGTCTCTGGTCATTCGAGTGGTCAACTTTATTGTTGCCCGAGCTTTAAATGATCGCCAGTTTAAAGCTCTGTTAGAAGAAGTTGGGAATCATTATCCCGGTCTGCTTTTACACAGCAACGTGCGTTGGTTGTCAAGGGGGAAGGTGCTCAGCCGTTTTGCAGCTTGCCTTAGTGAAATCCGGACTTTTCTTGAAATGAAAGGCGTCAAGCATCCTGAGCTAGACAACACTGACTGGCTCCTGCAGTTTCACTATCTCGTGGACATAACTGGCCATCTGAACCAGCTCAATGTGAAAATGCAAGGTATTGGAAATACAATCTCACCCCTTCAACAAGCAGTGTTTGCATTTGAAAGCAAGCTGGAAGTCTTTCTCAGGGACATTGAAACAGGTCGTCTTCTGCACTTTGAAAGACTGCAACAATTTAGAGATGCATATGCTTAGCAAGTGACTCCACTCAACATCTGGATCTCCAGCAGCTAGCTGGCTTTACGTTCAATCTCCTGCAGTCATTCAAAGCACGTTTTGGAGAATTTCGTGCGCGCACTGGTCTTTTCAAGTTCATCACTCATCCACATGAGTGTGCAGTGGACAAAATCGACCTGACATGCATCCCCGGGGTCTCTATCGGAGACTTTGAGCTGGAAGTTGCTGACCTGAAGGCATCAGACATGTGGATGAGTAAGTTCAAGTCACTTAATGGAGAGTTGGAAAGTCTTGCGCGACAGCGAGCAGAGCTGGCGAGGGAACACAAGTGGACAGAAATTAAAAATCTTCAACCTGAAGACCAGCTGATTCTTAAAACTTGGAACGAGCTTCCTGTGACATACCACACAATGCAGCGTGTAAGTATTGCCGTATTGACCATGTTTGGCTCTACATATGCATGTGAACAGTCTTTCTCGCATATGAGGAACATTAAGACCAACCTACGCTCACGTTTAACTGATGGAAGCCTCAACGCCTGCATGAAGCTCAACCTCACCACGTATGAACCAGACTACAAGGCCATCAGCAAAACCATGCAGCACCAGAAGTCGCATTAAAAGTAAGACATATTTAATTTATTATATGTTAAAAATACTATATGGCTCTCAATGAAATATATTTAGAAATATTTGGCTTTTATGGCTCTCCCAGTCAAAAAGGTTCCCGACCCCTGGACCAGGGGTTGGCAAACCTTTCTAACATTGTATTTTTGCCATGGTCATCTACTACTACCACTACTACTTCTACTACTACCACTACTATCTTCGGCTGTTCCCGTTAGGGGTCGCCACAGCGGCTCATCCATTTCCGTAACCCAGCCACTGAGGATGCACAAGCCAGTGTATTCTTAGTGCCGGTCCCAAGCCCGGATAAATGGGGAGGGTTGCGTCACGGAGGGCATCCGGCGTAAAATCTTTGCCAAATCAAATATGCAGATCATAAGTCAGATTTTTGCCATGGTCATCAAAAGACAGATGTTGGTCATTCAGATGAGGTATTCCTTAGGTCCCCTAACCCACCTTCATTAAGATGTTAAAGTTACATAATATCATAATACAACTTTGGTACTCAACGAGGGCAATCCACTTAGAGCCAGATTTCTCACGTTCATAAATATTTAATATCAATAAAATTAATTAAATAAATAGTAGTATATAATATTCTGATTGTGGCCATCCATCCATCCATTATCCAAACCGCTTATCCTGCTCTCAGGGATGCTGGAGCCTATCCCAGCAGTCACTGGGCGGCGGGCAGGGAGACACCCTAGACAGGCTGCCAGGCCATCACACAGGGCCGACAACACACAGGGCCGACAACACACAGGGCCGACATTTTAAGAGTAAGTGACAGCACAAGCTGTATCATGAGGAGAATTCAGCATTAATTCTAAGTCTTCATAGGTGTAACAAAGCGGCCTGTCCAGGGTGTCTCCCCGCCTGCCGCCCAATGACTGCTGGGATAGGCTCCAGCATCCCTGAGAGCAGGATAAGCGGTTTGGATAATGGATGGATGGATGGCCACAATCAGAATATTATATACTACAATTTATTTAATTAATTTTATTGATATTAAATATTTATGAACGTGAGAAATCTGGCTCTAAGTGGATTGCCCTCGTTGAGTACCAAAGTTGTATTATGATATTATGATCCCCGTGACCCTGACAGCAGGATGAGCGGTTTGGATAATGGATGGATGGATAGACTGAGACGTGGCAACATTATACCACTGCCAGGGAACGAGAGTCAGGTGAAGGTATACCAATTCAAAACCCAAATTGTATGAGTATGGAAGAAGTCACCAGCATTTCGCAATGAATTATGATTCAAAATTGTTGTGGTAATTAGACTGATAGCAACATTCTTGATTTTGTTCTCGATCAAAACATTTCCTGAAGGCTGAAATGTTACCGGCTGTTTTTTCATAATCAAAAAATCTAGTAGAGACTATCTTAAGTTGAAAAAAGAAAGAAATGTTGAAGCATCACAACTTCTTGCTGATCATTTATTCTCTTTGTCTTCACTGAACTTGTTATGTAAGAGGTACATGCAGTGATGTCCACTTGCAAAAGGGACATTGCTGTGTTCAGTCTAAACCCAGCAGCGGCTGCTTTTGTATCATTACTAAAGTTTGCAATTCCCCCGCCAGGTAGGTCTGGCAATATGTCATTCCACGTAATGAACCTTGGCTGTGATCATGTTCCTCACCGGTATCATGTCCCCATCCTGCTTTGACTCTTTGTAAGGAAAAGACTCAGAAACGACACCTGAGGAGAGGAAAGCAGAAGGCAGTCAATAAATGTTTCAGTGAAGTTCAGCCAGATCTAACACAACAGAGCTACAAACGCCATGGTCTCAAATGCAGAGTTGGCAGATATAAACTCCTTAACACCACTCACTTCAAACAACATGTGGTTGTGTTCTGATGCAGATGTGTTAGCATACGGTGCACTGAATGATGTGGCTAACACACAATGCATTGTATAGGGTATTGCAATGAGCATGGCCCGCAAATAACAAAGTGCTACCGTCTCCATCAGTTGTTTCATTAACATTGAATCTGTCAGACATCAGTAGGGATGTCCCTGGCTAACTGTAAGGCAGGGCAAAATTGTAGTATACTTTGGATAGGTGGCTCTTTTGTCAGTGGAATTTACTTTTGCACCACCTGAAGGTGTTTTGGGTCTTATTGCACAAGTCAAAATATTACATACCTACACAATAGTACACCATCTTCCTTAGCACCAGGTTTCCATATATATGGGTATAAAAGTGAGCTGTAAATACTAGCAGGATTTCATCACATCCTATGATTTGATAGATTTATTTTTCATGTGACTTTATCACAGTGGGCTAGTCAGCCTGCAACTAGAAGACAGCGTGACTGTTCACAATGTTGTCATTTCAAGTCTTACCACTGTAGTTTGGTGGAAGTGTCCACTGAGGTTGTTGTTTGATAAGAGAGGTGGGGGAAATGTGGCTGGGGTTATATCCAGTACCACCAGCCAGAGGGGGAGAAGGGAGTGGAGGAGATTCCGCATGTTCATTCCCAAAAGCGGCCTGAGTTGTGCTTGGTGGGCCCTGGTTCACGCAATGTCCAATCGATGTTGATCTATTTGGAAGAGCTTCTTCATATGGTGGTTGGAGTGCATTTGATATAGCCTGTGGTGAGTACAGAGGTTGAACATGGGGGGAAACTGGTTTGTAGGGGCTGGGGGAAGAAGACAGCAACAAGGATTGAGGTTTACTAGTCTGTAGTCCTTGGTTTGGAAGAGGAAGAGAATATGGAGGGATGTTTTTCCAGTGGTCTGCAAATGGTATCATAGGTGAAATGTGAGGACTTTGGTTAGCATTTGAACCAAATTTTGCATTGTCATTAACAGCATTAGCACAGAGTGCGGTGGATGGGGAGTCATGGCTAACATGAGATGCATTGTATTGATATGTGGATGATAAACTGGTGCACTTTCTCTGATTGCCTACGTGATGCTGAGACGGTGGGGGCTGGTTCAATGGCTGAAGGTTAACACATGGAGGTCTCTGGCTGGGTCCCAGGCTGAGATGCTGAAAGCTGGGTAGAGGGTTGTAGGGGGTTTCTTGAGTTAAAGCTGTGGTCCACCCGTTGTGGCCGGTCCATTGATGAGGTGTTTCACTCTGATTTGCGGTGGGGGCATCCATCGTCCTTCATTTCAATCACCCACTGGCTCGTTTAACACTTTGGGAGGGGTATCCTGGCATGCTGAAACATGTAGACATAAACGTATGTAATTCCTCTTGATTGATATGTTAAAGTAAGCTTACTTTTTTTTAAATAAATGGTTACATCGATGCTGTTTGATTATTTTGTGCTGGAAGTGTTGATGATACTGTGACCTCACGGACTATCCCTTGAGCCTATTTCCTGGATACTAACTTGGACTACCTGGAGTGACGTTGGGAAACACGACAGGATCAACCTAGGATCACATGTCGCGCCCCGACGCCGAAGCCCTTTGCATCTAACCACGGATAACCCGTGTTACCGTCAGTTTAACGCACACTGCTTTAATTCCAGTTGTGAATTTACAACGACAGCATCGTTTGTCATCCCCGCCGGCCACCACTGTGATGGGAACGTCGTATAGCTTCGAGATGCTTACGGACATAAATGACCGACCCGCTAAACTAAATAATAATGTCTATTTGCCTACCATAATATCGCCTTCCGACACAAAATATACTGAAGTACCTTCAGATATCTTTTGGAATCCCACTGGCTCTTAAACACCCCATTCCTCCATCTTCAACGACGCCGTCTCGGCGTGGATGCAACGGTGTTTTGCCACCGGGTGGAAACAAACGCCGAGGAGAAAACTGATGCAGCGTAGCGCATCAGGGCGCCCGTCCATAGACGGCAGAGCCCTGGGGCCTCGTTCAATTGTTGGTACGTACAAATTTGCTCTTACACGCTCATGGGATTTTTTTTTTAGCCCTGATGTTTGTCTGACAGACAGTATAGAACCTGGCTTAGCCCTGACTTTACACACCAGCTGGCTAACACTGATGTCTTTGCAAGCCTGATATGAGTGATTGCTCGTTGCAAGAGGCAGACAATAGATGGTAGGTGGAAGGAATTACAGATAACCACTAGACTCTGCTCTACTGTCAGACAATTTGGAGGGCTAACAAATTCCATGGGTGTGGAAGAACAAATTTGTACGTACGAACGACTGATGAACGAGGCCCCTGGTCGCCAACCCGGCGATCGCGATCGACTGGTAGATCTTTAAGACTTTCTCTGTGGCTCCTGAAATTAATAGAAAAATAAATATATTATGTCTGATTAATGTTCAGTTTTGCAAGTGCCTCCCCCTCTCTTAATCCAGCTGGGGTTTTGGGGGGGGGGGGTTCAGTGTAGCAGGCGCTGCATTACAGTGACCAATGAGTTAAGAGGGGAGTACATTAGCTGTCGCAAACGTCAATGGACGGCATATAACATTTAGCTAGCATGGCGGAGGCCCCACATATGAAGCGCATTGAATGCGCCCGAGGCCAAGTTCGGGGTTTGGACCACACATCTAAAGAACGAGAGAGGCTGACACACTTTCCAAACCAGGAGAAAATGTCACATCCCACCGCAGCGGGCGTTTTCACATTAGGTACGACTGCTTCGTGTAGACTCTGTGCATAACTGTAGTCCACTGACTTCCGGTTTCTACTGCAGTGGCCATACCAGTTTCCTGTTTGTTGGCGTGTGCTATTTATAATGCCATATTTCCCGCGATGCCTGTAAGATTTACCGTGGATAAATCTCAACGACATGCACAGAATTGTCGACAAACGTTCACCTGCACCTACCAGCAAACGGGTGAAAACTTTCAAGTTGTACATATCAAGTTACGTCCATATTTTGTACATAAGAGAGGCAAGACTGAGATGGTTTGGACATGTGTGGAGGAGAGATGCTGGGTATATTGGGAGAAGGATACTGAATATGGAGCTACCAGGGAAGAGGAGAAGAGGAAGGCCAAAGAGGAGGTTTATGGATGTGGTGAGAGAGGACATGCAGGCGGCTGGTGTGATAGAGGAAGATGCAGAGGACAGGAAGAAATGGAAACGGATGATCCGCTATGGCGACCCCTAACAGGAGCAGCCGAAAGTAGTGGTAGTAGTATCCTAGTAACGTTAAGTAAACAACCATAACAACAGAAAGCTTAATCAATTCATCTGGATCCAACGTTTATTGAGAGAAACATTTCATCACTCGTCCAAGTGACCTCTCCAGTCTCAACTGACTGCAGGTATCCCCACCCTTATAAACAATACAGTGCCTAACGACTGAAACCAATGATTAGTTTCATATGAAAATTGGCTTGACCGTTAACTAGAGTTACAATGGCCATGTGTACTAGTTACAGAGGATTTAGTCCATGGGCCAGAGCCCAAAATTTCATATTTCGGTACACTCAAGGTGGCAAAACTTACTTATAATTTTTGAAAGGATCCATGTCTGTAGATGATATTTTGGTATGATAACCATTCCTGAGTGGCAGCTGTATCACAGTTATCAGCTCATGAAGTTAACCACCCGCTAAACTAAATTGCATTTTAGACGCTGGTGCATATCCTGGTTTAGCCTCATGGTCAGGACATTTTTAAATGTTCTATAATATTGTCTTTGGTATCATTTTAAAGGGGACCTTCTTAGCTTTCATTCAAGCCCTGTTGTGGATATTTCTCACAAATATAGAGGTCACTTGAGCTCTTCAACCCGTCAATAACACACATCTTTCTGCAATGTTCGCCTAAACTATATACTTTCTTTTAGCCCTGTGGCATCTAGGAATATCAGGGACACAAAACACAAAAACTGGAATACTCACAGGACTGTAAAGAT
The DNA here is from genome assembly GCF_029633865.1 of Lampris incognitus. NCBI lineage: Eukaryota > Metazoa > Chordata > Actinopteri > Lampriformes > Lampridae > Lampris > Lampris incognitus. The sequence continues at coordinate 111,184,546 of NC_079211.1, forward strand.
TCAGGAAATGTATAATATACCCATACTATTTCATTGTGTGAGGTGATTGTGAACCTTAAATTAGAAGGGCATTATTACTAAGAAACTAACTAGACCAAAGCCAGTTAGTCCATGGGTCAGACCAGATATCGATATCAACCAAGGTGACACAACTTCACTGGTGCCATTATATTTGGTACACTAACAGAAGTAAAATAATACATGATAACCTTTCCAAATGAGCAGCTATTTCATTTTTCTTTCAGGAAACCTGTTTCTGTGCCTCTCACGATTGTGTATTTGCCCAGATTTTTACAAATATAGCATTTCAACACCCCTGGTACTGATTAGCCTAGCTTAAACTCTGGGACAGTTCTTAGTTGGCCAACAACCAAGGATAACCAGTACTGTGTACTTCCATTCATTGTGCTAAGCTAGGCTAACGTGCAGCCATATAGCTTTCTACTAAACACATATAGAGGAAACTGGTATCTATCTTCTTGTCTCACTCTGGAGAAGATTGTAAGCTAATTTCCCATAATGTTAGCATGTTCTTTTAATGTATATGTTAATATGATTAGTTAAAGTGGCTACGAGGAACTTTCATCTTGTGTTGATTTTAGCGGCCTCATGTGGACAAAATACAGCTGTTGCATAGCAACTAGGTAATGTATCTATTTGTGGCTATGTAAGATAAATAATGGTAATATGACGCTGGTGAAGCAAAGTAAACTTTGTTTTAGTAGTGTTCATACACCTAAGTTACATGTATTTGTTTGTATGTGGCAGGTGAAAACTGACTGAATATGGCCACTGGTGAACAAGCAAGTTTTTACCCAATACCAAAGCGCCCACGGGTGGAGTGCATTATCCACTGTTCTGATGATACAGATAAGCTGGTTTCACTACAAAGTGTCGACTCATGGAGAACTCTGCTCAGGGCAGCTCAGATACGAAATCATGCACCAGTTTTGAAACTGGCAAAAGACATTCCTGAGGGACAGATTCCAGCAATCTACTACCACAGAAAGTGTCGCAGTATCTTCACTATGAAGCAAATTCTTGATGGCCTCCTTGCAAAAAAAAGAAAAGTTGTGTCTCTGCTGAAGAGAAACAATCTAAGAGAGTAGCTCGACATGCTCCAAGTACATCTAGGACTTATGATGCAGAGTGCATATTTTGTCAGAAAAACAGCAAATATTCCAAGAGACAGAATACGAGAGAAGTACTGGTGCAGTGTCGAGAACTGCGAGCTGATGCAAAGATCAGGAGTGCAGCCACAAAGAAAAGGGACAGCAGAATCCTTGCCATTGTGAGTAGAGACCTTGTAGCAGCTGAAGGGCACTACCACAGGTCATGCTATAGACTTTACACCAAAGAAGAGGTTTCCAAAGGAGAGGTTGCCAGCAATGAAGATGATGATGCTGCAGCCCAGTATGAAGCTGCTGTGAATAAGGCAGACAATGAGCTGTTCCTCTTCATCAGGATGGAGCTTTTTGGCAATCCTCAAGTGATGACAATGACTGATCTCTCTTCTAGACTGGTAGCTTCAATGAACTCCCAAGGCATTGCCCAAGTCAAGGAATCAACCAAGAAGCACATAAGGCGAAACCTGGAGAGTGAGTTTGCTGGAGCCTTGCAGATATTCCCCAATGAGAAAGGAAAATTCCTCCTCTATCCCGATAACTTGTCCATGAGGGAACTTGCCAAAGAAAATCAGTCTCTCAAAAGGGAGCTGCAGACCCTGAAAAGTGTCAGTGCACAAGATGTTATAGCCAAAGCAGCCATCAAATTGAGAGCAGACATTAAAAGTCAAGATGTTCCTCAAACCTGGCCGCCTCAAGTCAAACCAGAAACAGAATGTCCTACCATTCCAGAGTTGCTCATTATCTTCCTGTACTCTCTACTCACAGGCTCAAATGATCCTGATCATGCATCCCAGAGAGTGCAGTGCCTTCTGCAGTCATTTGGCCATGACATAGTATATGCAGTGACATGTGGAAATACCAAGCCTTCCAAGCACATTGTTCTGCCATTCAGTGTCAAATCGTTGACAGGAAATGTAGAGTTGATAAACATCCTCAACCGACTTGGTCACAGTGTGTCCTATTCACAGATGGAAGAGATCAACACTGCCCTGTGTCTCCAGAAACTCTCATCATCAGGGAGTGGCATTGCCCTTCCAGCTAACATCCATCCTGGCATATTCACAACTTTAGCCTGGGACAATATCGACCGTCTTGAAGAAACTGTCAGTGGTGAGGGAACATCTCACAGAGTCAATGGGATTGCTGTGCAAGCAAAGCCAGTCAACCTACTTCCTGTCCAACCCATGCCCACTGTTCCCAAAACAAAGAAGAGAAGCATTGATGGACCCCCACCAATGTTACCAACTTACAATGCTGGACAACGGGTAGGGCCACCACAAAGCAAAAAGTCAGATGCCGATACTGCAGCCAATACTAAGCTTGCCAGAGAGAAAAACCTTCTTTGGGTCCTAGCACGCATGTCACAACAAGAAGAACAGTCAGTCAGCAGCTGGACAGGCTTCAACATCCTGACTCGAGGAGAGATGACGGTCATCCCCGACAATATAGGCTATCTGCCTACCATCAATGCTCCAGCGACACAAATGTCTACTGTCAACGAGGTGCTTAACCAGTCACTGAGCATCATGCAGTGCTTAGGCCTGAGGAAGATTGTCTGTGTCTTTGACCAAGCCCTGTATGCGAAGGCTGTCGAGATCACATGGAAACACCATGACAAGTTCCATGATATCATCGTTAGGCTTGGGGTATTCCACACCATCTGCACACTGCTGGCAATAATAGGAAAGCGTTTCCAAGATGCTGGACTCAAAGACCTCTGCATTGAGTCTGGCATGATTGCAGAAGGCTCAATTGCTGGTGTTATGGATGGCCGCAAGTACAACAGGGCAGTGCGACTACACAAGCTCCTGTATGAGGCTCTCATGCGACTGACCTTGAATGGTTTCCTGTCCTGGTTGGAAGAAACTCACAGGAATGACATGGTTCACCTGAATGAGACACTGAAGACCATTGACAGCCTTGGGAAAGAAGTCTCACAACATGCTTTGAAGGAGGTCCTCGAGAACAGCTCTTGTACACGCATCATGGATCTATTTGAAGTCTACCGTGAGTTCCTTAGAGGTGGAAACGGTAGCCTCTCGAACTTCTGGATGTCCTATTTGGACATGGTTGAAATCTTGTTGGGGCTCATCCGAGCATCCAGAGAGGGAGACTGGATGCTACACTTGGCTAGCATTCGAGCAATGATCCCATGGTGCTTTGCTTATGACAGGATGAATTATGCACACTACCTCCCCTACTACTACGCCCAGATGTCTGAGCTGCCCATCACACACCCAGATGTGTACACAGAATTCATGGAAGGAGGCTTCTCAGTCCAACTGGGCTCCACCAATCCCTTTGGCCGAATCCCTGTTGACCAAGCTATAGAAGAAACGGTGAACAAAGACACCCAAACAGCTGGAGAGACAAAGGGATTCAGCTTGAAGCCAGGAACTGTGACCAAATATTATCTCACAGCTGAGTATAGAAGCATGTACCTCAGACAGCTGAGAGACCTGACAGGTCAAGGCAGGTGCAAATGGTCTCATCCAGATCTACAGAGTCCAAGGATCAAGAGAGATGAAGCAGATGTCCAGTCTCTCATGGACCTTATGGAGAATAACTGGCTCAATCCTATGTCCCCTGATGAGATTGATTTGGTTAGCCTCTCCACTGGCAACATGGCTCCACCTGATGTGACCATAGATCTCTTGAGAGCTCTTGAGAAAGGAGAAGAGGCCTACCAAGCATTCCAGCAAACAAGGTTAGATGCAGACCCACCACCTGTGAAATTCCACGACAAGATGACCAAGCAAAGTCTGAAAACATTCTCCAATGTCAGCACAAAACAAGCTCATGGAAAGAAAGCACAGGATGTGGTTCTGAAGGCTGATAGAAACATTTTCAGTCACATGATCCTGGTGGCTGAAAGCAGGAAGGTGAATCTGAAGGATGTCCTTGCCTACCCATTGGGCCCACTACCATGGGCACTGGCAAATGCTGATGGGTCCTTACGAAAAACAAACAAGGCTGCACTTGCCAGAGAGCTTGAAAAGAATGTATCTCCTGCAGAAGACATCCCAATCCCATCGACTTCCATCATTGATGGGATGAGCCTGGTCCAAAAAATGAATGGCAACAACAAAACCTTTGCACAGGTGGCAGAGTCAGCCTTGACCCAGGTCCTCCATGAGGGAGCACAGAGTGGGAGGATTGATGTTGTTTTTGATGTCTATCACCAGACTTCGATCAAAGATGCTGAACGACTGAACCGGGGTGGAGACATCACTCTCCAGTACAAGAATCTTGCAGGGGGACACCACGTCCAGCAGTGGAGAAAATTTCTGTGCAGTTCCTCCAACAAGACCAGTCTCATCAAGTTTCTGGTGGAAGAGTGGAAACTCCCGCGATACAGAGCTATGCTGCATGGCAAGGTGTTGTACATGACCTGTGAGGAAACCTGCTACAAGTTGACAGAAGATGGGTGTGAGGAAGCAGCAGAACTGCACTCCACACATGAAGAAGCTGACACCCGTCTGCTCCTGCATGCATTGCATGCAGCAAATGCGGGCTCAAAGTCAGTTATCATCACAGCTGAGGACACTGATGTCATGGTGCTTTGTCTTGGCTTCCAGAAGGACATCACCTGTCCCATCTACCAGAAGTGTGGGACTCAGAACCGCACACGGTTTGTCGACATCACCAAACTGGCAAGTTCACTTGGAGACAGCATCTGTGACAGCCTAATTGGCTTACATGCCTTCACAGGCTGTGACACTGTCAGTGCATTCGCTGGTCGAGGGAAGCTGAATGCCCTGAAGATAGTGAGAAAGCACACTTCCTGCCAAGAGACTTTTAGTCAACTGGGACAGACATGGAATGTGAGTGATGAGCTGTTCCAGAAAACTGAGCAGTTCACCTGTCGGATGTATGTTGCTAATAGCAGCACTGCTGAGGTGAACAAACTGCGTTACCAGCTCTTCTGCACCAAAAGGGGAGAGGTTGAGTCCAGCCAGCTGCCACCATGTAGAGACTGTCTCTTTATGCATGTTCAACGAGCCAACTATCAGGCAGCGATATGGAAGTGCTGTCTGCAGGCTAACCCTGTGGTGCCAAGCCCTACTGAGTATGGATGGACAGACGATGAAGGCAAGCTGGCCATTTACTGGATGCGCTCCCACCTGCACCAGATGTGGTCTTGGAAATGCTAACATGCAAGTGTGTGCATTCATGCAAAATGCCAAGCTGCATGTGCCTGTCAAATGGACTTCCATGCACAGACATGTGCAGGTTACAGACCTGCAGTAACCAAAAACAGCAGGATGGTCCACAACTGGACTTTGAACTTGGGGAGTCAGATGATGAGAGAAACGAGCAGTTTGATGAATGACAGTGTGATGATTCTGATGGTATTACTGTGGTAGTAGTCTATTGATGCACAGGATGTTGATTCTGGACCTGGTTACCCAGAGCTTGATAACAATAATGTAACCATATTCACATATACCCATTACCCTACCCATTACCATTACATATACCCACTAATGATATGGGATTACATGTATCATTGACTAAGTATATGTAAATGTCAATGTTGTTTAAAATATTAAAATAGTTCATTACCTCACTATGGTATTCGTTTTTATCATGTATTTTGATTGTGTATTTAAACAAATGTATAGAGACCAGTTTGTGACCTAACTGGCTTTGGTCTAGTTCTCATTTAAGGCTCACAATCACCTCACACAATGAAATAGTATGGGTATATTATACATTTTCTGAATCTTTACAGTCCTGTGAGTATTCCAGTTTTTGTGTTTTGTGTCCCTGATATTCCTAGATGCCACAGGGCTAAAAGAAAGTATATAGTTTAGGCGAAAATTGCAGAAAGATGTGTGTTATTGACGGGTTGAAGAGCTCAAGTGACCTCTATATTTGTGAGAAATATCCACAACAGGGCTTGAATGAAAGCTAAGAAGGTCCCCTTTAAAATGATACCAAAGACAATATTATAGAACATTGAAAAATGTCCTGACCATGAGGCTAAACCAGGATATGCACCAGCGTCTAAAATGCAATTTAGTTTAGCGGGTGGTTAACTTCATGAGCTGATAACTGATACAGCTGCCACTCAGGAATGGTTATCATACCAAAATATCATCTACAGACATGGATCCTTTCAAAAATTATAAGTAAGTTTTGCCACCTTGAGTGTACCGAAATATCGTCTGGCCCATGGACTAATTTGGAAATGTTTGCAATCACAGCATTGTAAGATGGTGACAGATGTACTCTTAGCCCCCCTCCCCGGTTCAGGGATGGTCGTTCCCTCTTCACATTGATGGCCTCTTTGACTCTCCGTTCAAACCATCGTTCCTCCCTAACAATGATGTGCACATCCTCATCCTAAACAGCGAACATGACCATCGTCTCCAACTTTCAGTTTTGTTCTGCCGTTTTCTCGCAGCGGCGCACAGCATCATGGGAGACCAGAGTTTTTCAAATAAAGGTCACATAACAAAAGGAAGTGTAATTCGCTGTTAATATCAATCAGGACTGTACTTTAGGCACCAAATACAAATCAATAATGAGCACCATACAAATCAATAATAATAAAAATATTATGACAAAATTATATGGGTCATTTACAGTTCAGTGTACTCCAAAGCCTTTTCCCATCATTCCTTGTTCTGCTTAACTGTAGAGCATAATATTGTTTCTTTTTTTTGGTTGAGCTTTGTGACATAATTCCTTAATTTACAGTATTTCTGTCTGTCAATTATACTACCACTTTTATGTTCCATTTCCTTTGACTTATCTCTCAGAGACATGTGGTCTTTTAACTCCTTGTCAACCCATGGTGCTCTATGAGTTCTTACCGTCAGTTTTCTAACAGTTGCATGCTTGTCCATGACTGGTTGAAACTTTTTAAGAAAGACTTCTAGGGCTCCATCTGGTTCCTTTTCATCATAAATGGTTGACCAACATATGTTACTAACATCCTCCAGGAAGGCTTCCTGAGAGAATCTCCTGTATGACCTTTTGTACACAACTTTTGGTTTAGCTTTGGGTAATTTACTTTTCCTGGCAATCACTACATTGTGATCGCTACAACCTATTAGAACTGATACCGCCTTGGTGTAGAAATCCTTTTCACTCAAAAAAATATGATCAATACAAGATGATGTGTTGATACCCCTATTGTTAATGTTTAATCTAGTAGGTTGTGTTACCATTTGTTTCAAACAACATGCCTCAGTTGTGGTGATCAATTGATGTTTTAAGGTACATGTGTGTGATAGTCAGTCGATATTTAAATCTCCTGTAAAAACAACTTCCATGTTCAATTTACATACCTTATCTAGATTCTCGCGTATAACATCTAAATAATGATTTGAGCTTGGCGGCCTGTAACAGCAGCCCAATAAAATTGATTTAATATGGGGCACGTTAACCTGAAGCCACAATACCTGTTTCCTTGCACATAACGTCCTCCCTAACTTTCACTGGAATATGATTTTGAACATAACAGGCAACGCCATCTCCACGCATATTTCTGTCCTTTCTGTATAGATTATATCCTGGTATGGTCAGAGCATCATCATCAAATGTCTCATCCAAATGTGTTTCAGAAAGAGCAAGTATATGAATTGTGTTTGAAAACAACAGATCAGCAATTTCATTCAATTTGTTCCTCAAGCTACAAATATTCAGATGAGCAATTTTCAAACTGCTTTTTGGGAGTAGCAATAGACATGAGATATGAAATGTATTTTCTACCATATCTTTACTGTTATATGTTGTGTGCTTGTGCATATTGTCCTTGTGGGTTCTGAGTTCCTTCTTCCTTAATGGAGTTTGTGAATAATGAGTTTGTCACACCTTAGAAATGCAATGTCCCCTTTTTCTCCAATAGGGTCCAGCTGCGGCCTGGCGCCACCTCCAGTCGCGCCCACATACTCGTCACCGTCCCATTACTCATCACGCGTCACTCACAAAGCTGCATAATTGGTAACACAGCGAATTATACAGCGTAGCGTTTTCATTTCATTATAGTAAGTGCTACACTATTATGTGGTGTTAAATTAACTGTTTGCTTGAAGCACGTTTCATTAAATATATCATGGCGTGTGAATCTGGTTGTGATGCGTTTGGGAGCACAACATGCCACATCAGATGCAGGTAGATACTCGTTAAATCACAAACACTACCGACAACCAACAAACAAAAGTTTTGGATAACTCAGTGTCTATTGTGTCATTGAAGTTGTCTTTTTAAGTAGTATGTGACACATCATGGAGATGTAATAGCCAAGCCTGGTAAAGTGTCACGTGTCTGACATTTCTCATTTAACTCTACATTGACTAGTATTGATTAAAAGGCTTGTTCCAAAAAACATAGCTCATCTCTGCATTATCTTTGCATTGTTTTAGAAGTTCAGAGTTCATACTTTGGCCCAGTGTGTAGTAATTGCAAAATAACCATGTAACATTTTGGGATATGGAGCAGTTGTACCCTATTAAACGATGACCGTTTCAACACAATGCATTTATTTGCTGTGGTTCATGTTCATGAACTATTTTTGACATTCATTACAACAGTACTGGTTCAGGAGGTGATTAAAGAATTTATATGGAGCTACACGGATTGTGCGTTATTTCTCCTTTTTTGAATCCTGCTGCCAATACCGGCACCTGTAAGAAACTGTGGTGTGCGTTTATCTACTCCTTCACTGATGCTGACTTTATGAGGTCATAAAATGTTTGTGTGAGCTCTTACACACAAATGATTTTTGATTCTGGTTCAGACCTTCTAGCAATGCTGGAATGTAGACCTCACTCTATGAGAGTGGTGTGTGTTCATTGCATATTGATAATTCAAATATGTCCTTGGACGTAAAACAGGAAACAAGGGGAGAGAGATGCGTATTTATTCTTTAATCCACTCCAGCACATAATTTGCAGAATTCGCTGCAGAACCCAATATGTGAATTCTCGGAGTAGATCCCCCGCAGATTTCCCCTTCTGCTATCTCCAACATAGCCTGTGGGGCAAAATACTCTGGATTTGGTATACAGCATTTGTATTTTTTTTAAAACGCTCCAAGTCTTCACTGCCTCATGCATAATACAATACATACAGTGCACATGTTAGTAACAAAAGTGAAAAAAAACACGAATACAAGTGACTACTGAAACAGTCATGTTTACAAGTATTGAATGCATACCCGGTGTGCAGTTTCTGTAGACCTCTCCACACTGCAAACAGGTCTCAAGGGTGTACATTATATAGAACACTTTCTTGTAGTCTGCTGAAAATTTACTCCAGGTAGAAACACATGCATATAAGAATTGTGAGCATTAAAAACTGAGCACTATGCTTCCTTACATAAACATCATACCCCAAAGGGTGTACCACAATCAGAATCATTACTTTTTTCCACTTACTATCAAGCCACTTAAAATGTGCTCGCCTCCTGAAATTGTCAGTATCAACTACATTTCTGAAGTGCGAGCACACCAGGGCCAAGGTCAGGAGAGCTCCATTGCCGTCCTGCAGGACCACTTCAATGAGTATTTCCTACAGGTGACACTGTGGCAGCTGAAGTATATCTGGTGACTGAAGTATATCATAGAATAATGTTAAAATGACTTGTACATCTCTGTAGGAAATTTCATAAATGGGATAGGCAAATGGTAGGCTAGCCATAAAAGTCCCATATCTGTGGCACCAGACTTCACGGCACCTGAAACTTGCATATGAACAGGAGACTGGGACAGAATAGGTGTGTGTGTGTGTGTGTGGGGGGGGGGGCAGGCACAGATTTCAACTGAAATAAAACACATTGCTAAAAGAACTTGCGAAATAACATACATTATTAAAATCTAACATCAGTAATGTTTATGAAATTTGAGAACGTACCCGATTATCCATACTCCATGTTGTGGAGACTGAGGCTGAAGTTTCTTCTAAAGACAAAGAAATTGAAAAGCGAATTGTCTCCGTGCCATGTAAGACCAATTAATATATTTTTGGATTTTGGAATTTAGTTCAAGGCTTTACCTGTCTTTTGTCTTTTGTTTACCTGGGGTTCAACAGAGTCTGAACGTAAAAAGAAAACTGCTTTTAATGTTCAACTATGGACACAACAATTTAAAAAAAGCCACAATAGGACATGCATATAGTACATGCATAAAAACACAAACATCTTCATTCTAACTTCTCAAATTGACAACCAACCCTACAAATTTTTCCATGGCTTTTTCAATGCAATAACCCTGCAACATAGTACTCCATCTATAAAGAATTCACTGGCCAGCTGGTGCACCATTACTGTACCTTCAAGTTCTTGAACATCTTCACCGTTCAACAGGGTGGTTGCCTCCTTGGTCCAATGCAAATATTTCCTTCAGTGATTTCAAAAAGAAACATGAAGACAATAATTAGTTGTGTGATGAAGACAACCTTTTCCTGTACTTCTACTTGATTTACAACATGGCTAAGCATAACTTCCACACAACCACACATGCATATACCAGATATTAAGGGAAATTTATGTTTATGATTTACCCTCTGGGGTTGGAGTTCTCAAGTAACATTACATACCACCACTTTCGCGCAGCTGGCATGTCATGCTAAACGGGGGGGGGGGGGTCACGTTATAATATAATCTGGGTAATGTAGAACACTATCAACATGTATTTGAATGTATGAATTATGAAAGGAAGGTTTTTCTATAATACTGCAAAATAGTCATGCACAGGTCAGTGTTGTAGTCGAGTCACTAAACCTCGAGTCCGAGTCGAGTCTCGAGTCCCCAGTGTTCGAGTCCAAGTCCGAGTCACCAAAGAAAAGTCGAGTCGAGTCCCTATTACCCTAATCCGAGTCCGAGTCATCAAGGTTGAGTCTGAGTCGAGTTCCAAGATGGCTCCTGTGATCCACTCGGGCACAGTCAAAGATCTGACATACAAATAAAAAAAGGTCTACATTAAACAAAAATGACACAGCTGTCACCATTTCAAAGGGAGTTTATTTACTTTGTGACACGATAGCCAAACAAATGCACTCACACACATGCACGCGCAAGCATGCGCGCACACACACATTTTTAGAACAGTCTGAATTTCTTTGACATTCTGAACATTGGATGTGCTTCAAAAAAAATTGATAGCTGTGAATAGCATGATATTAGCAAATGGTGGAAACAGTATACAGAAGTAAGTTCCACAGCATACAATACATTCATAAAAACTAGTCAAAAGACATTGTCTCTCAGGAATAGTTAGGAACAAAAGGCTGGTGGCACTAGTTTTAAGCATACACGTTGCATTTCAAAAACATAAGATCTGACAGCATGGAACTACTCATCCTTGCACGGTGAGGCCTCATCAAAATGCCTCCATGACTAAATACCCTTTCAATGGGCGCACTGGAGGCAGGGATAGAGAATACCTGTGTGGCAATCTGATAGAGGGTAGGGAATTTGGATTTGTTTTGCTGCCAAAACCTGAGGCACGGGACTCAGTCAGAGTCCTGCTCAGCGATCAAGTCGAGGTATGCAGTCAACTGAGCCTGGCCAGACGGCTTCTTCTCAGTGGAGGAGGGAGTCCTCCTATAGTGGGAGAACATTCTCAACTGCTTCTCAGGAGGAGACTCTGAAAGTTCACCTTCCCCTGGTCCTGTTGCTTCCGCTGCATCTGCTGTTGATACCGCTTGCTTGTCATCCTCTGCCTTTATATACTCTGAAATGAGAGGGGGCATGGGGGACTCATTACAAATATGTTATTGACTAGGCCTACATGACAAATGACATGCCTATGTGCTTTATTGTAACACCTTCAATGATATAAACATCACAACAATCAAATAGTTAATCACTTTAACGTTAATCAAAACATTTCTCACCTTTGATCTCAGTCTTCAGCACATCTTTGATGTCACTGTCCAGCTGCACATCATGTTCTAGCCACTGGAAGCCAAATGCTGGGTCCAACACAGATGCTATGAAGTAGGCATTGGTGAAAGGAAATTTGGTGGGGCCTCTTCCTTCAGCTGGCTCACATCCTGGTATCTTGACTGCACTGAAAACCTCTGCAAACCTTGTTTTCAAGGAGCTCTCCAGAGCTCTCACCAGAGGCCCACAGTATCTGGCTTTTCCTCTTATTTCCTGCAAGTGACAGCGCAGAGTGAGGACACAGGGCACAATCACACTGACGGTGACAGTAGTCTCACCCTGAGTTAGGTTGGTTGCCTCTAAGAACGGATCAAGAACTTCGATCAGTTCTTTAAGCGGAGCATACTCTCGCGGGGATAAGATAAGGCTTTTGTGCCCCTCTGATTCCAACACACTGGACAGCTTTTGCATGTCTAAATGCACATAAGCCTTCACCTGCTTCAGAATGGAATTCCATCATGTGGCATTCGCTGTTGGAATTGTTGCATCACCAAAACACGCTTCAAAGCAGTCTTTAAACGAGGTGCCACTGTGGAGGAGGTTGGCTGCACGGGATAGCTTTGCTAGGGTGCTTGACAGCCCACTGGTGTCTTTCAGACCATCTTTTATGACCAACTGCAGTGAATGTGTGAAGCATGATAGTCTCTGCATCTTACAGTTCTCAGCCAAAGTGCCATTGACTGTCTGTTGATCTTCTGGCATCAGGTCTTGCCATATTTCATCATCCTCCTCAAATGTGCTGGGATCATGAGCTTCAGCATCACAAGGATCCTCTAGGGGAAAGCTGGCCTGGAAAGCTTTTCTCATGTTGGATGCATTGTCAGTTATGACAAAGTTGATCTTGTCCTTAATCAGGTATTCTTCAGCACAGCATTCAAACATCATTGCAATCTTCTCTCCTGAGTGTTTCCCATGCACTCTTTTGCAGGAAAGAAGATATGACTGAAGGCTGAGTTCCTGTTTTTTTTAATCCATTGCCACTGTGTGTGCTGTCACTCCAAGGAATGACCGCATCTTTCGATCACTCCAAATGTCTGTGGTAACAGCAACACTCGATGCTTCTGCCAGCTGGCTCTTTATCTGTTCTTTCTTGACTTGCACCATTCCTGGAATGGTCACAGAGGAAATTGTCGATCTTGCTATGGGCCGGTACCGAGGGTCCAGGACATGCAGGAAGTGCCTGAAGTCCTCGTTGTCAACGATGGAGAGTGGCAAGCAGCACTTAATGATTAGATCTTTTACAAGGGCATCACTTATAGCCTTCTGACGTGGATGTTTGAGGTCGTACATCCTTTGCTGTCCATCATTTAAAAATGATGTGATAGTCTTCTGACCTGAAGCAGCTGGCATCACATCTGAAGCAGTGGAGGCATGGTATTCTTGGAACCTAGGGGAAGATAGGATACACACTTTAGCTTGCTGATGCCAAACTGTTTCAAGTAATCTTTCTCACAGCAAAAAATGTGTAACGTTATAGCTATAACAATATGCAATAACAATACAAATTATACACATTATACACATAGTTGTTTGAACCATAACCAGTTAAGTTACATATTTAGTTATCTATATAACTAACATTACCATATTAGTAGATTAACTAATGTAAGCTAGCTGGATAAATGAAAAGTATGAGAAAAGATACATAATTTATGAGACTAACAGGACAGGGATTAATTAGCAAAACCCAGTCATTTAAGTATTGATTTAAGTATGTTACATGCTACCTAGCTGAGCTTTAACTCTCTATCCTCCGTGAGTCTGTATGTTTATTCTGTATGGGTCAGGGAGGGTGTGATTTTGTTAGAAGACAGAGCCAGTTCATAGTACTATTCAAAAGCTACGTCGCGCGTGTCTATTTTTAGAATTTGGCACACCCAATGCTGCATATATGCAAAGAAAAATATCCACATATTTACAGTAGCCTATGCGGTGTCACGAATCACGATACGGTTCGGTAGTTTTCGGTACATCGGGGGGGAAATGCCACATCCGTCAAATCTCGTACCGTCTCCAGCTCTCAAGAAAACCAGTGGCGGCATCCACATTAGCTTTCTTCAATTAGTCCATTTAGTGAGTAATAGCCTACAATTATTTTTATTTGCATTGTAAAGTTGTGCACATTTTATCAACATTATTTGTGGATGCATATAGGCTAGACTTCTTCCTTCTCTGCACTTGGGAGAATATTCATGGCGGAGATCTGCAATGTGCGGATTTGTTATCGCTAGTTAAGATTAATGCTAACACGGTAGTTCAGAGTGGTGTGTTTTCCGTTAAGTGTATGCTACTTGGTAATTAGCTAAATGACAAATAAGAAAAATCAGTTTTAATCTCCCTATAACACGAAGACGCTGCGTGTTACTTACCAATTCATTAGTGAGATCGATGGCACGCTCGTACCGAAAGCGAACCGTACTGTGACTTTTCTGTGCAACGCTGCATTAGCATTCTAACAGTAACGTTACTTAACTTACCTATACAATTTCACTTGGTTCTAGTGATATGATATACCCACACGACCTAACCGAACATCTTGGACCAGTGGTTGAGTTACTTCAGAGGCTATTGTTACCGTAGCTAGATAGCTAGCTAGCTAATGTTAACTGATCACCAACCATATCATCAACTGACTGCATATCACTTACTTTTCTGGGTGCATCCTTGACAGATGTCTGTTGAAGTTTGAGGTTGTCCCGGTCTTCTCCTCAATAGTTCGTTTACATATCGAACATCTAGCAGTGATCTTGCTGGAATTTGTTGTAAAATCTGTGTAAGCAAAGCGCACAATTCGGGGCGTCTCTTTAGGCATCTTCGCGCTACTGAACATGACGGTATGCACGCCACGTGAATCCGCATGTAGGTGGAACACACGTGCCTGCCCTTACACGAAATTGAATAATGTTACAGTATTAATATAGCTATCAATATATTTTAATAGGGCCTATTATTTAAAAAAAATCTAACAAAAACAGTCTTTATCAATTAAAAAGTCAGAGTCCGGGTCTCCAACTTCCGAGTCCGAATGCAGTAAATTCGAGAGTCCAAGTCCAAGTCCGAGTCATCAGTGCTCAAGTCCAAGTCGAGTCACGAAAATCAGGACTCGAGTCCGAGTCCTGGACTCGAGTACTACAACACTGGCACAGGTTAGCTGCGAAGCCAATAAAAGCTACTCAACTTTATAATGGTTTAAATGGACAGCCCACACCCAACCCATTTTTTAAAAATGTGCCAAAGAATTGACCCACCAACAGACTAAAACTACAGGTATAACCCAAAATACTGAGTCAGCCTGCACATCACTATAATGAAAGAATAAAACAAACAAGCTGAAATATACCTCAGTAAAATCAAAGGGGGCGTCCAGCACCACATCCACATAAAGCGCAGACTATGGAAAAACCATTGTATGGTTACTTTGAGTCCTGCATACAATATGAATTATAGATATATAAAAATATGTTCCAATATTAAATTTCTTTTATGCATTGCTCATACCATCAACATGAAGATTTCACAGTCATGAGAATTCTTCTGACTTGGGAGGCCCTAATCCACAAAGGAAGAGGATTGGAGAAAACAAGTTCAACACTATGGACTCACTGGATATTAGGTCTGGCTTCAAGTATTAAAAAAGGCAATTATGACACTTACAATGTCTGAGCCAGAGAATACTTTCCAGTGACACGTGTTGTGCAATTTTTCCTATGGCATAGAAACAAGAGGTCAAGGACGCACACCTCATGAGGTGCAGACTATGAAAAAGATAGAGGTAAAATTGCACACTCACCCTGTATCCACAAGTGACTGTATTCACCTCACAGCAACATTTCAAATATGCCTTCATCAGGGTGTCAGGTGTGAATATTCCTTCATCAGGGTGTCAGGTGTGAATATGCCTTTGTCAGAGTGTCAGGTGTAAGGTGAATAAAGTCACTTGTGTGTATATTTCCTCTGTGTCAATGTAAAATGTCCCTGCATGTACCAACTTCCTGTTATAGGAAAATTCATAAACGGTGTAAACCTTAAAGCCCCAAGCAGTGAATGTTGGACCCTATCAATGTGGGGTATATCCACATACAATTTTGAACTGATTTATCTGTGGCTTGATCCATTTTACTCCAGTGTTTACAAACATTACCAGTGTAAACAAACCTTTTACAGCCACAAACTATAGTTTAAAGTTAGTCCTTGTATCAAGAGCCCAGTCAATCAATTAGAGAATTAAAAATAAAGTACGTAAAATGTGTAAAAAAAAATTTTTACAGTGAAAACATTTCCATCATGTTATTTAAATCTCTGATTAAAAAATATTAAAGAATATTGTAATAATAGCCATCGTCTCTCACACACACACACACCTCATACTGGCAGCTCGTATTAACTAAACTAGCGTTAATGTAGCTTCGATAACATTAGTGGCTAGAGCTGGCAACATTAATCCTAAAGCTAGTAACACTGAACCTTGCGCTATAACGTTTACTATTTGTACAATATCAACTTATGTATACTGTAGTACCTCTCTCACATGTACGCCAAGACTAACATCGACCATCTAACCTAGCCAACGTTAAACCGCTGCAATAAAGAACTTTTCTATTTAAAATGTTTATTATTTCACTTATTTGTGCAATTACATCAAGCGCCTCTATCTCACACACACGCCAAGACTAACATCGACCATCTAATGATTACTTACCTGCTGCTTCTGCTGCGCCATTGCTCAATCTTTCCACGTTCGTCTTAGCTGAAATGCCCGTTACCTTTCTTGGGTCGAGTGCAGGGGAAGGGGGCGCGGCTGGAGGTGGGCGTGACTGGAGGTGGGCGCGGCTGGAGGTGGCTCCAGGCCGCAGCTGGACCCTTCTCTCTTTCTCGGGCAGCTTTCATTTTAGGCAGCAGCTCCTTTCTCTTCTGGCGAACTGAATCGGGATAGTCCTCATTTATAAAAATGTTCGATCCTTTCAGCATTTTTGCTTTTCTCAGAATTGTGTCCCTGTCCTTAATTCTTAAAAACTTCGCTATTATAGGTCGAGGTCGCTGTCTGCCTGGGGTGTCATCTGCTACTGTTGATGCTTTCCGGCACGCTGGACTCGTTCTATCCCAATGGTGTGGGGATCCAGGTCCAGATTTTCCTTGAAGAGAGTCAGCACCTTCTCCTCTGACTCTAACCACTTTTCATTCTCAGACTCAGGAATGCCATCAATAATCACATTATGACGCCTGGACTGACCATCCAGAACATCCGCTTCGTTATAATCATTGATTCAGCCAGTTTGTGTATGTCTGCTTCATTTGTTTTACAATTGGATGACAGACTGGTGCTGGCAGCTTTCAGGTCATCCACCTCCTTTTGCATGAAATGGAGGCTGATTTTCAATTCCTGCAGCTCTTTCAAAATGGCATCCATTCTTGTGTTTGTTGTATCCCTAAGGGTGCGCACACAAACTTTAAAGTTGTTTTCCTGCTGCTGTAGCAGTTCTTTGTAAAAGCTTTTTGTTGATCCAGTAGTTCATGAACCCGTTCCTGAGAGATGTACTGACCATTGTCTTTTTCTTTGTCCTTTTGACCAGCCATCTTGGCAGCGCGGCAGTGTTGCTGTAGGCCTCTACCCCAACAAGGGGATAAATGTCATATTCTCTCCGATTTCAGTCACAATTTCCTTCCGTATGTTTCAGAGAGAACACCCAAAGACGAACAGCGCTCTGTCAGAGAAGTAATCCTCAATTTTTACCCCCTTCAAGTTCTTAGTTTTCCATAGAGATTGCAACAAACGCTCACAATCTCAGGCGGGTGGGAAGACTCCTCCTACCAGTTAAACAGCCAAGACCCTCTGTTGAAGGACAGACGTGCATAGTGAGGAGTTTCGCCGGGGGAATGTAGCTCTGTGAGAACAGTCGTGAGCAGAGCATCATGACTCACATTCTGCCTTGTGTCAAGGATAGCCACAATCAGGGGGTGAAATGCCTACTCTTTGCAGATGACCTGGTTCTGCTGTCCCCCACAGCAGATGGCCTACAGCAGAGCCTGGATCTGCCAGAACATTAGTCAGACCTGGGCCCTGACAGTAATCCCCAGAAAGACCAAAATAATGATATTCCAAAAAAAGATCCAGATCTCAGGACGTTCTACTTAAATTCTCAATTGCTACAAAACATGTAGAGTACTGCACACACTACACCTATCTAGGATTAAAATTAAGTCCAACTGGACATTTTTTAATGAAGCAGTTCATGAGATGAGAGGGAAAACACACCGGGCTTTCTACGCCAAAAAAAAAAGAATAAATACACACACACACACAAACAGAAATACCAGTTAGAATTTGGTTAAAATTAATTGAGTGCGTTACTGAACCAACTGCACTCTATGGCAGTGAGGTGTGGGGTCCTCTTACAAAACAAGACTTTACTCAATGGGATAAACACCCCATTGAGACCCTGCATGCAGAGTTCTGTAAGATTCTCCTACATGTCCAGAGGAAAGCTACAAACAATGTATGTAGGGCAGAATTAGGCCAATTCCCACAAATACTAAAAATAAAAAAAAGAAAATTCACTTTTGGACACATCTAAAAACTAAGTGACCCCCCTCTCGTATCACCACCAAGCCCTGCAATGCCAAAAACTGAGGAGTAATAGGAATCCCCTTACCCAACTGGTCCTGAGGCTGGGAGCACAAACCTGCTCTATTAACACACCTCAGGAACACAACACATCACCAATCAGACCCAATCAAATTACCAAACAGTTAAAACAAAACTACATCACACACTGGCAAACACAAACAGAAACACGGCGCAAAATGCAGTGCTGACTGGCTCTACATGGACAGTCCACCATAGCAGATGATGTGAGCATGGTGACTCATGTACAACGAAAGAGAACCTTGACAAAGTACAGACTGAGTGAAGACAGCCTTGCTATGAAAAGGGGAGACACAGGAAAACCTGCGCCCTGCAGAGCAAAGGCTGTGCTGTCACTGCAGCATCAGTGAGCCTGAAACAGAGCTACACACTTCCTCACATGTGGAAAATATAGACATCTTAGAGAAGCACATTTTAAACAATTCCAACTAATAACAAAAAGGTTTTCTTAACCTATCAGATGAACAAAAACTACCAGTCCTACTAGGGGAAGACCCAAAAAGCCGCAAGTTAGCAGCAGTCTATGTTGCTGCCTGCCATAAAGTGAGGCACAGTGAGTGCGAGTCACCTGACACACGTTGTTGCTACCATATTCAATGACAGTGTGTTCTCTTGTTTTGTATTATGTTTCTTTGCTGTAGTGTGTTTGTTTTCAATGGTGTTTTCCAATTGATGTTTGGCTTTTTTCAATGTTGGGACGCTTGGTTTGGCAATATGTACATTGTTACGTCATGCCAATAAATCCATTTGAATTTGATAGCCAGAAACAGAACCACCATCAGACTTCACCCTCCGTGAAGTTGTCTAATGGTTACATTCTACCTGAGGGCAAATTGACTCCCAACACTCTTTTTATTGGTAGGATTGAAATGGACGTGGACCAAAGTGAAATCCAAGACGTCTTTGCAAAGTTTGGTGCTATCAAGGAAGTGAAAATCATCACTTATCACAGTGGGATCTGCAAAGGGTATGGGTTTGTGTATTTCGTTGAAGATGTCAACATACAAACCAATCATTGAGCAACAGATCAGTGTCAAAGGGGGGGGGAAACTCAAACTGGGCCCTGCCATAATGAAAGAGAGGAATTCTCATATGTATTCAAATCAACCCCATCTGGAGCAGTTACAAACCGCCCCGCTTCATTGCCCAAGCTCCTTGAAAAACCCCACCCAGTACATCTACTGTACCTCCTCTGCTCTTGTTCGATGTGTCATGGGACACTCTACACTCCGTTCATCCCACATGGGAGTTAATGACGGTGAAGTGCCGACCCTTTTACTTGCCGTGGGAGCTGACGGCGATTGTCACTGTGGCAGTGTGTACCACCGAGTGCTAATGTGAAGGAGGCTATGAATGAACTCTACAACACCATCAGCGAACAATAGGCGGCTCACCCCGATCCATTCTTCATTGCTGTAGGAGATTTTAACCAGGCAAGTCTCAAGTTTGTTTTACCAAAGCTTTACCAGCATGTGAATTTTGCAACAAGGGGCGATAACACATTACACCTAGTTTTCACAAACATTAAATACTCCTTTAAAGCAGACTTCCTCCGCCACATTGGAAACTCTGATCACCTAACTGTTATGCTGACTCCGGCATAAAGACCTTGGGTGAAACGAGAGAAACCAGTACTCAAAGAAGTCCGAATGTGGCCATAGGAGGCAATTACATCACTGCAGGACTGCTTTGAAAACACACAATGGGACATTTTTAAAGTGGCAGCTACATACAACAATGTCATTGACTTGCAGGAATACACAGTCTGTAATAGGGTATATCAACAAATGCATTGATGATGTGACAGTGGTCAAGCCTATGAAGAAGTGGGCCAACCAGAAACCCTGGTTGAATGGGAAGGTCCGTTCACTGCCGATAACCCGAAATGCTGCATTCAGATCTAGAGACACTGCAGCATACAGACTGCCCAAGAAAAATCTGTCCCGGGGTATCAAGGACGCGAAGAGACTGTATGGACAAAAGCTCAACAGCCACTTGCACTGATAATAGACACACGGCGCTTGTGGGAACTTGGGGAGGTAGTGATGAAAAACAACAACACAGGACTCTTTCGAGGCCATGTAATTGGAATGAGTACACTTTAAATCCTTTAACGAGGACCCATTGGAGGGCAAGTCTGGTGCCAGCAGCCGCGGTAATTCCAACTCCAATAGCGTATCTTAAAGTTGCTCCAGTTAAAAAGCTCGTAGTTGGATCTTGGGATCAAGCTGACGGTCCGCTGCGAGGCGAGCCACCGTCTGTCCCAGCCCCTGGTTACATTCTACCCGGGGCCAAATTGACTTCCAACACTCTTTTTATTGGTAGGATTGAAATGGAAGTGGACGAAAGTGAAATCCATGACATCTTCACAAAGTTTGGTGCTGTCAGGGAAGTAGGTTGGGTGAACGCTGGCGAAACTAGCCGCTGCTGCCCGTTGGATCTCTGCTAATTCTTGCTCTGTCGTTGACTCTACCGTCTAAAGGAGCTGGGCCTGAGAGTAGGAACGCTGTGTACACCGGCCGGATCGAGATGGCCTTGGAGTAGAAACACTGTGTACACCAACCTCATTAGGACGGCCTTGAAGCAGGAACGCTATGCACATAAATCTGATTAAGACATGCACTAAACATGCAAAACAACACCAGGAAAGTGTAATCGACAATGACGAAGAGAAACCAAAAAAGAAGATCACGCCTGTCTCTGAAAAAGAACCACGCCTTGTTGTTTCAGTATATATCACTATGTGCTTCTGTTATTTGGCAGACGACTCCCGGTTGCACTGAGGGTACGTCTCCAGCGCTGCTACATTACCTGTGAACTATTCTGTTGTGTGCCAAATAAAACATCACGAACCAGCAAAAAGTCGTCTGACTTCTTATTTGCCGGACAACGCCAAGATGGCTGCCGAGTAAGTCGTGGTTGCTGAGCTCCTGCACAATAAACGATTTATCTGGTGAAAAACGAAGACGTTGTCATTTAAATAACTTTAACAACAACCAGAAGAACTTCTTCAACAACTGAAAGCAGCTTAATGTCGAGTCGAGACAGGAAAAGATCGCAAAAGAGCAAAGTACCCACGCCTGTGGTCCACTCGGGTAACATGCTTATATCCTCATGCCATGATTACGCTCACTCTGTGGAACCAGTAACGGTCACTATGGCAGAAGAAGAATTTCCTCCGCTACCTGTGACTCCATGCAAGTCCCCTACTGCAAAAAAAGCTCTTTATGAGACTAAAGAGTCCACATCCCAAGATAACGCTGTCATCTCCATACTTTCCAAACTCATAAATGAGCGAGCCGACTCTATTGAAAGGCTGGTGAGTGAAAACTCTAAGAAAATCGACGAAAATACACTGAAGATAGAAGGGATGAAAAAAACAATAGACTTTGCATGCAGTGAAGTAAAAGACACACAGAAGAAAGTGTCAAATGTTGAAGCTTGTCTTAAAGAGGAAGAGCGCAAAGCTGCCAGTCTTCAAACACGTGTGTGCGAGCTGGAGTCCTACTCAAGACGTTGGAACCTGAAGCTTTATGGCGTTGCTGAAAACTCAACCGAAAATGTGAAAGAAAAAGCTTTAGAGGTTTGCAAGAATATCCTTCCAGAGGAAAAGAACAAGCTCTCAGATGTTATCGATGTTGCCCATCGTCTTGGAAAACCATCACAAAGCCGCTCCACTCCAAGCGCCATCATCATCCGATTCTCCCTGAGGTCCTACAGAGATGCTGTGTGGAAGTCAGCAAAAAATCATTCTTTCCTGCGTGACAACAGGCTTCGTTTTGCTGAAGATCTCTCTCAACTCGTCAGGGAGGCCAGGCTGAAGATGTGGCCCATGGTGCAGAAGGCATGAAGTGAGGGGAAACCTGCATATTATGTAGGTGCACGAGCCTTCATCAATGGACAGGAAATTACCTGAGGTAACATGACTGATTTCAATTGAGTCTTTTTCATGGCTTGCAGGTCCAAACAAAGCTCAGTCTCCTGACTCTCTAAACTGGTGTGCTGTTAAGACTTTTCATCACAGGGAGAACTGAGCCTACTTGAACTCTCATTTATTTTGCATTCTTTTCTTACAATATTTCTTACAATGTTTTATCCTACTGATTTTTTTATAGACAACAGCTTGAAAAACTAAGTGGTTTAAAATATGTAGGACACCCTTATTTTGCTCAATTTATATTATACTGTCACCTACTATGTTGACTGTTCCAAGTGCAACTAATGCTCAGCGTGCCAGGTCATAACTACTTGTTCAGTATTATTTTGTAAGTTTTCTTATCTTAAGAATTTCTTTATCTATAGTTTCCCTAAACGCCAGAGGCTTAAGGAATGTTACAAAATGTAAAGCATTATTTTTATTTTCAAAACAGTTTGATACATATTTTTGTTTCTGTCAAGAATCTCACTCAATCGCAAGTGATGTGAATTTTTGGAGAGCCCAATGGGGTAACGATTTATGGTTTTCTCACAGCTCAGAAAGATCAGCGGGTGTCTTAACCATGAAAAATAGATATAACGGTGACATCCTACACACAGACACAGATCCTAAAAGACATTTTATCTGTCAAATTGTCAGTTATGATAAAATTATTTTGATTATTGTTAATTTGTATGGATACAACTCTAATTTAGAAAATTCTCAATTATTTACTGTCATAGAGAACAGACTTAAACATTGGCTCACTAAATTTCCAAATTCCCAAATAATAATTGGAGGAGACTTTAATGTAACTTTGAATCCACTTATAGACAGATGGCCATCTACACAAGATAATTACAAACAATTTTATTAAATCTTTTATAGAAAGATATGATTTAGTAGACATATGGAGAGTCAAATCCCCAAATACGGTAACGTTCACTTGGAAGAACAAAGGAAACACAAGGCTTTCTCGTTTAGATTTTTGGTTAGTTTCCAAACATTTTAATGAACAAGATATCACAGTAAATGTTATCCCTTGTCCCTTAAGTGATCATAAGGCTATCTACATACCAATTAATCTGTTTCCCTCTGATAAAAGCTGCAAAGCCAAATATTGGAAATTGAACAACTCTCTTCTTAAATATGAGGAAGTTAAAATGAAAATTTCACAATTGATAATGCTTTACTTTGATAAGGCAAAAATAAATAATTCATTCAGATTAAACTGGGAGCTATTCAAGTACGAATCAGCGAAATATTTTAGGACTTACGGAAGTAATCTTGCCAAAATTAGGAAATTAGAAGAACAGAACATTATCACAGATATTTCTTTACTCTCAAATTTCACCAGACGCCTTAACAAAAGAAGACAAAATTAAATTGTATGAGTCACAAGAGAAACTTGATGTGATCTATAAAAGAAGGGCAGAAGGAGCGTTTATTAGATCGCCGACACAATGGCTAGAAAAGGGTGAACAGAACTCTGCATATTTTTTCCAACTAGAAAAATATCGTGCAAAAATTAATACCATTAATGAACTAAAAATTAATGATGATATAACAGATGACCCAAAACTAATATCTGATTTTTGTTCTACTTTTTATAAAAACCTGTACACATCTGAATACTCAAACGTTCCTGAATTCACTACAGTATACCTCTCGACTTAAAGACTCAAAGAGATCTTTGTGATCTCCCCTTATCACTTACAGAGGTTAGCAACTGTATTAATTCTTTAAAGGATAACAAATCTCCGGGAACAGATGGCTTATCTTCTGAATTCTATAAATTGTTTTCACAGCAGATGGCACCATTCCTTCTACAAGTGTTTAATGAAAGCCTATCATCCAGTTGTTTACCTGCAAGTATGACTCAAGGTTTAATTACATTAATTCCTAAACCACGCAAAGATCCGCTTTATATTGACAACTGGCGCCCAATCTCGCTTCTAAATAATGACTATAAAATATTGGCTATGATTCTTGCTAGAAGAATCAAGAAAGTTTTAGATTCCATAATTGATGAAGCACAGTCAGGATTCATGCCTAATAGACACATCACCAACAATATTAGACTAGTTTTAGATGTACTTGATTACTCACATCTCATTTCTGATAACAGCTTTTTGCTCTTCTTAGACTTCTTTAAAGCCTTTGACACGGTGGAACATACTTTTTTCTTTCATTCGTTAAAGAAATTTGGTTTTGGAGACTTCTTTTGCAATAAAATTAAAACCCTTTACAATAATGCCAACTGTTCAATCAAGCTTAAATATGGGTCATCTTCCAGGTTTGAGGTCAAACGTGGCGTTCGTCAAGGTTGCCCGATATCACCATATTTATTTCTACTCGCTGCCCAACTTTTACGTGACCATATTAATTGTAGTAATCTGAAAGGTGTTTCTATTGCTGATAGAACTATTGTAATTAGTCAACTAGCGGATGACACCACTTTATTTCTAAAAGACAGCTCCCAAGTACCTTTAGCTATTAATATTATAGAACAATTTACTAAAGCTTCGGGCCTTCATTTAAATCTTAAAAATTGTGAATTATTAGCTATCAAAGATTGTTGTGTTGACTCAATTTCCAATATTCAAGTTAAAAATTCGGTTACTTATTTAGGTATCATTATAGATAAAAATTAATCCCAAAGATGTAACACTAACTTCAATCCAATAATTAAAAAGACTAAACAAAAATTCAATCAATATCAAGATTAACATATGCTGCACTGTCATTAGGCATAGATAGGCATATATGCAAAACAATAGATAAAATATTATTTGATTTTGTATGGAAAAACCGCACCCATTATCTTAGGAAATCTGTTCTGATGAGCAAATACAATAATGGTGGCCTTAGACTTTTCCACACTAAATTACACCTTTAAAATAAATTGGATCAGACGTTACATTATATGTCCATCTTCTCTTTGGAATTTCATTCCCCATTTTGTCTTTTCTTCAATTGGTGGTCTTAAGTTTTTGCTTCTCTGTAACTATAACATTGACAAAATTCCCCTAAAACTTTCTTCATTCCACAAACAAATGTTACTGGCATGGTGTCTAATTTACAAACACAACTTTTCTCCTCACAGGTTTTTTTATTTGGAATAATACATATTTGCTGTATAAAAACAAATCTATCTTTCTCAAACAGTAGTTTGACAACAATATTCTTTTGATTAGTCAGTTGTTCAACCAACATGGGCAACTTTACAATTATGTTGAATTCATTCAACATTATAGATTCCCTGTTACACCTAAAGAACTTTCTATTGTTTTTGATGCTGTTCCCTCTGATATTATTTCAATTTTCAAAAGGTGTTAATGTGAATGTTAATCTCCCTATATCAGTAGATGTAACAAACAACTGTTGGGAAAGCATGCTTTTCATGGAACACCAAGAACAAAAACAAGATTATTCGTCAAAAGTTTCAACGAAGATATTATTAGCGCACCCTCTGCCTTATCTTATTGGTCTGCCTTTGTTGGTGAAAAAATGGTTTGGGAAAAAATTTGGCTTTTACCTCATAAGTTCCTCTTGACTAATAAAGCAAAAGAAATATCTTTCAAAATTATTCATAGATTCTATCCAACTAATCAATATTTGCAGAGACTTAAGAAGGACATTGATGTGAGTTGTTCTCTCTGTGGTTTGTTTAATGAAACATTGGTTCATTTATTTTGGTCTTGCCCACACACTAAACAACTGTGGAGTAGGTTGTCTCGTTTGATTATTGATCATATTTACCCTCATTTCACCCCAAGTTGGAAAAATGTATTGTTTGGATATACTGAATTTGATAGGAACCTCGATTCTCAGTATTATTTAATCAATTTTCTGATTATCTTAACAAAATGTTATATTCATAGATCTAAATTCTCTAGCAAGAAACCTAATTTTCCTGAGCTGTCTGCGTATATCAAACAATATATTTCATCAATATCTGATAGTGAAAATAAAAAAGCTGTAAAAACATACAAGCACTTTATGATTTACAAAATATTTAGTTAGGTATGTAATATATTTGTTTTACTTCATACAATCCCCCTGGCGTATTTATGTTAATGTTTATGATAATGTGTTAATGTTGTATACATTTGATAATGTGACTTGTTGATCGACATTGTTGTGTACTATTTTTGTACACTTTTGTTAATAAAGATCTTTTAAAAAAAACAACTTCTGATTTGCCTATGTCGACCTGAATCAAAGAACCGGGTGAGCCTTTTGCAAAAGCGAAGCCTCAACATGTCCCTTTAGCCAAATGAACAGTAGCCCATTCTGCTTACAATTTCAGAAACGTTTGCTCGTTTTCATTTTGTTTTTTTATCTGACAATCCCGTGTGTTTTAGGCTACCAATTGTTTTATACCTGGCTAATGGTCTCCTCGCCTCCCCCAGCGACTGTCGTTCTACTTCGGAGCCTAGATTTGGTACAACACCGGCAATAATGTGGATCAATTGGCTGTTCGTATTGTAATGTCCGTAGACGCCTTGTCTTACTGACATAAGAATAATTCAAGAACGAGCCGACTTCGTAGGTTCTTAACTGCGTAGCTTTTACTAGCGTTCATCCGACATACAACCTTCATAACATGCCTTTCTAACTTCCTGTATACGTCACACGCACTGCACGTACACCCGTGAGTAGGTCAAGTTAAACACGTGACCTTTCATTCATTACATCTCCCCCTCTAAGATGATTTTCTAACCTGTATATCACCCCCCTTTTCACAAAAAAAATAAAAAATCCCCCACAGTACACAAGTCCATACGCCTCACAAATCCAGCCGGATTGCAGGCTTGCTCACCCTGCCAGAGCGAGTAACATATGGTGTGGAAGTTGGCATTTCTGCTGCTCGGGACTCATCCGTGTTTCCACTCTCCCCTGGAGTGACATGGTCAGGATCCCTGCTGACAAAGGTGAGTGTTTTAGGTGTGGCCAACAGGTGGCGCCTGTTCCTTCTGTAATGTTCACCTTGAGCTGTCTCCACTATGTAGGATCTGGGAGTGGAGCTCTGACTGTGAACAACTGCTGGCATTGTCCATGTTTTCTGTCCATCAGGTTTGGTGAGTACTGCGTCACCCGAGTTCAGTGGGCGCAGTGTCCGCACGCCGTTCCTGCGGTTGTAGTAGAAAGCCTGCCTCGATTTGGCTGCGGCGTCAGCGGTTTTGATCAGTTCCTCTTTAGGCCAGGCCGGTTTCAGGTTATGCTGCAATGTGGGTAAGGTGGTTCTGAGTCTCCTACCCATGAGCAATTCCGCTGGACTGGCTCCAGTGGAAGAAGAGGGTGTAGCTCTGTATGTCAACAGGGCGAGGAGAGGGTCTTCCTGCCTTAATATGCTTTTGGCTATCTGAACAGCCCTCTCTGCCTGTCCATTACTCTGGGGGTAGTGTGGGCTTGAAGTCACATGGATGAAATCATAATCCTCACTGAACCTCCTCATCTCTTCTGAAACTAGCTGTGGCCCATTATCGCTAACTACAATTTCAGGGATACCAAAACGTGCAAATGTAGCCTTCAGCCTAGCTACAACCTGACTGCTAGTAGTTGTTGGTAGATTTAGGATCTCCAAAAACCTGGAATAATAGTCAGACACTATCAAGTAGTTTTGCTTTTTGTACTCACACAGGTCTATGCCAACTTTCTGCCATGGTCTGGATGGGAGCTCACTTGACATTAAAGGCTCTTTTCTCTGTGTGTTCTTGTGTTCTCTGCAGAATTGACATTGCTGTATCTTTGTTGTAATGTGCTCTGTCATTTTGGGCCACCACACTGACTGGCTAGCTCTCTCTCTGCACTTAACTATCCCCTGGTGCCCGTCGTGTATTCTGTCTAAGATCACCTCCCTCATCTCTGTGGGAATGACGATACGACTGCCTCTGATGACTAAACCATCTACCGCAGATAACTCCCCTCTCACCTGATAAAAGTCTCTGACTGTCTCCGGCACTTTATCGACATACTCAGGCCAGCCGTGTCTGATGAAGCCCAACACTGTCTGGAGCTGCAGATCCCCATCCGTGCTCTGTTTTATCTCCTGCATCCTTTGAGGTGTGGCAGGCACCTGGCACACGATGGCATCAATGTGCGCTGCAACATCATCATGAGAAGCACCATCTCCGTAGCACTGCTCTGGGCCTCTGGAGAGTGCATCAGCCACAGCTAAAGTTTTGCCTGGTGCGTATTCAGCCACTGCATTGAAACGCATCAGCCTCATTAACAGTCTCTGGCACCTAATGGGCACATTATCCAAGTCTTTGCTGTTCATGAGAGGCACTAGTGGTTTATGATCGGTGACAAGTCTGAAATTGTCAAGCCCAAACAAGTACTTCTCGAACCTTTCACATGCCCAGACGCTGGCTAAGCACTCTTTCTCGATCTGTGCGTACCTTGTCTCTGCGTCACTCAGCCGTCGGGAGCAGTAGGCCACGGGCTTCCAGTGTTCCCCGTGCTGCTGGAGCAGAACGCCTCCCAGCCCGTAGCTGCTGGCATTTGCTGACACCACCGTAGCCTTAGTGACGTCATAAAAGGTGAGTACCGGGGCGGTGGCGAGTGCTGCTTTAAGGTCTTGGAATGCTGTGTTCTGTGCAGGTCCCCACAGCCACTCTGTCGTTGCTTTAAGCAGTCCATAAAGCGGCTGACCTACAGTGGACAGCTCTGGGACGTATTTTGCCAAATAGTTCACCATCCCGAGGAACCTCTTGAGTTCCGTCACGTTCTGGGGCTGAGGAAAGTTCTCTATTCCGGCCACTTTATCCGGGTCAGGTCTGATGCCTGCCTCGTTGATGATATGACCAAGGAAGCGGACTTGTTTCTGTTTGAACTTGCATTTCGCTTGGTTCAGTTTGAGACCTGCTGTTTCAATGACCCCCAGCGCCTCTGCTAGGCGCCGGTCATGGATTTCCTCAGTCTCTCCATGTATAAGGATGTCGTCCATGTACACCTCTGTGCCCTCTAGCCCGGTCAGAGTTTCCGCCATCTTTCTCTGGAAAATCTCTGGAGCACTCGTTATACCAAATGGAAGGCGGCAGAAAGCATACCTCCCAAATGGGGTGATGAAAGTGGTGAGCCCCCTGCTGTCTTCATGCAAGGGGATCTGGTAAAACCCACTTGCTGCATCCAACGTTGTGAAGAACTTTGACCCTGCGAGCCTTGGCATTATTTCCTCCATAGTGGGCAGCACGTATTTCTCACGTTTCACCGCTCGATTCAGCCTCCTGAGGTCAGCGCAGCAGCGAACCTCTTTCTTGTTCGGTTTCAGCACCGGCACCATAGCGGCGCACCATTCTGTGGGCTGAGTCACTTTTTCAATAATGCCCTCATTTTCCATGCGCTGCAGTTCTTTCTTAACCAGTGGTACAAGTGGCAGCGGTATCCGTCTGGCTGTATGCACCGCGTATGGCTGGGCACCCTCCACCAGAGCTATTTTCACTGGGTCTGTTTTCAGCAGTCCACTTGAACCGAAAACTCCACTGACCTCATTCATCCGCTTCACTAGACCCATCTCCACTGCCTCTGGACGACTCAGCAGACAGCTGCCTCTCCCCTTGATCACATACACTGGAAAGGAGTATTGTTTCTCCTTGTAGTTGGTTGTGGCTTGAAACTGTCCTATGCAGCTGATGTTTCCACCCGGGCTTATGAAGCATGTGTCAGGAGGTCCCAGTTTTATGTTTGGCTTCAGCTTTTTAAATGTCCCTTGGTTGATAACAGTAGCGTCAGCCCCCGTGTCAATTTTAAAGGTTATTGGTACATCACTTATTGTTAAACTAACAGTCCAATCTTCCTGACTGCTCTCTTTGCCAACTTCTCCCAGAAAGTACAGCTGTTTAACCTCTTCAGTGACTTCTCTCACCGCTTTAGAGTGACATACACGCTCCCAATGTCCCTTTTTATGACACTTGTTGCACTTACTGTTCGTTGCAGGACACTTCCGCTCATCGGTGTGCTGTGTCTTGCCGCACCTCCCGCATTCATCTACTTTGTTGGTTGCAGGTCTGCTGCCACCATGATGCTGTCCGCCCTTTTTGTTTTGGCGTTCGTCCCGCCATCGGACAACATTGACGTTAGCCAGCTGGGCCTCTGGTTGGTTAGCTTGGAGGCTGAGCTGCTTTGTTATTGCCTCCGCCTGGCGCACTTGTTCAATGACTTTAACCAGAGTAAGGTCCGCTGTGAGCTGGAACTGACGGGAGAGCACCTTATCTTTTATGCCCACTACCAGACGATCTCTGATATGTTCATCCCTCTTGTCCCCAAACTCACAGTGTTCAGACAGCTCATACAATGTCCGGATGTACATCTCCGCTGTCTCTCCTGGCTGCTGGCTACGTTGATAGAAGCACGCCCTCTCATGTATGATGTTACGGCGGGGAATAAAGTAGTCATCGAACTTTTTCAGTACGATATCATAGTCCACTTTATCACCCTCCGCCGCGAAGTCAAACGAGCTGAATATCTTTTCAGCCTCGCTGCCCATTGCATAAATCAGCGAACTCACTTGAATCTCCCCGTCGTCTTTATCCAGCTTTGTCGCGAGCCTGAAGCGCAAAAACCGTTGTTTCCACTTCGGCCATTCAACGGGGCAGTCAAACTTGAATTCACTCGGCGGATTAAACTTCGGCATGACCGCTCGTGTTCAGATACACAGACTATTCTGACACCATGTAATGTCCGTAGACGCCTTGTCTTACTGACATAAGAATAATTCAAGAACGAGCCGACTTCGTAGGTTCTTAACTGCGTAGCTTTTACTAGCGTTCATCCCACATACAACCTTCATAACATGCCTTTCTAACTTCCTGTATACGTCACACGCACTGCACGTACACCCGTGAGTAGGTCAAGTTAAACACGTGACCTTTCATTCATTACACGTATGGCTTATTTTCACCTGGATTACTTTATCTTTCATACTCCATCCAGTAACACCGCTACTTCAATACACGTCAGCGGAAATTTTTCCGACTACGACCCCACCTCTCTGAGCCTCCACCAGCACTCCGACTTCACCGGGATATAGTTCGTCATTTTCGTCGGAAATATTCACCGTGGATCCCTCCGGGGCTTAAACTTTGATGACACGAAACCAATCCGTTCCGTCTGCTCTTCCTTTTCTCGTCCCTCAAGAAAATCCCGACGGACTGTTGACCACAGTGCGCTAGCTAACCTAGCCAGGTCGGCTAGCATCAAAACCGGAAAAATAACCTCTCCATCGGGTTATTTAACATTCGCTCGCTACTCAACAAGGGACTCCTACATCATGATCTACTGGACGTAAGTTTGATTTTCTATACTTAACGGAGACGTGGAAACAACCAAATGGCTTCTCGCAGTTTAATCAAACTATTCCTCCTGGGTTTGTGTACACCTACAAAGCACGTGACACTGGCGGGGGGGGTGTCGCCATACTTTACAGTGAAAAGTGTCTTCCATAACTGTGCCTGTTTCATTTGAGTCCATTGCCCTACAAATCAATCGGCCAAATCCTACCATACTAGCCACTGTTTATCGACCACCGAAGCCCAATAACAATTTTGTCACAGTCCGGCCGAACTAGCCTGCAACATGGCCTGCATGTGCTGCTCTGTGCACTCCAGGCCAGGTTTTCCCTTCTGCCCTGTCTCCTCGTTGATGGACATGTGAGACAGCCAACAATCAGTTCCTGCTCTACCACACTGCTGCCAAGTCTCCTCGTCAGCCATGGCTTTTAAAGCCATGCTAGGAGCTACACTCCTTGCTAGATTGTTGCGTCGCTCGGACGGAGATCTTGCTCATGCTTACTACTTTTGGACTCCTGATTTTTGACCCACGCCTGTCTCTGGATTGTGTTTTCGCCTATTGTCTTGGACAATTTGCTCTGCCTTGTCTCTTGTTGCCAATCTCAGCCCGTTTAGCCACGTGAGTCTGCCTCATCCTTGCCTGTACCTTTGCTGTGTTTCCTTGCTCACCTGTGTACCCAACTCTGCCTGTTTTTTGACCTTTTGGATATCTGCCTGATCCCTGCCTGTACGCTAGGATTTTTTGAGTTTGTCTTTTTATTACCTCATCGGTTCCTTAATTCCATGTTTGGCTTCTTAGTTATCTGCCCTCCTGATTAGAAACACCTAAACCTATTTTCTGTCCCCGAGTCTGCTTTTGGGTCCGCCGTCTTCACCCGGCCGCCCTGACAAATTTCTTAAATTAACTGTTTTTCTAACCTTGTTGTGTTCTTTATCCCCCAATGTAATATTGCTGGGTGATTTTAATATACATATGGAAAATGTCAACAATACTCTCACAAGGGATTTTACATCATGCCCGGACAGTTTTGGATTACAGCAATATATTGTCGCGGTTTTTCTATAGCCCGGATAACTATGGATGGAGGCGGGGACTTTTAGGTGCGACAAACCGGGCTTCACCACCGTTAGCTGGATAGCTGCGCCAATGCTAGGGCTAGCCTGCTAGTTAGCTAGTTAGCCGTGTGCTAATGGGTTAGCAAGCTCACCTTGGGACCAGGGCTGGTGATGGAACAGGGCGGCTGGGCTCTAGGCGGGGCGGGAGATGGATGGCTGCTCTCCGGGGTGCGTGTCTCTCTCTCTCTCTCTCTGTACTCTGGCTCCGGTGTGACCGGGTGAATGTCTCTCTCAGTCTCTCTGTACTCTGGCTCCGGTGTGACCGGGTGAATGTCTCTCTCTCAGTCTCTCTGGGGAAGCTCTCGGGGGTAGTCAGCTAGCTACAGGTACCGAGGCAGTCTGCTGCTAACACTACCACTGCTAGCCACCGTATCTACTGTCTAGCCCAGGATACGCTAGGTTTCCCTGCTCTATCCCACGCTAAGGTGACAGTCTACGATATGGTTACTAAACAGTTCTGGCCTTTGTCTCTCCCGCGGTGTCTAATATAGTTGCGTCTGTGACAGCGCGAGCTAACCTGTGATTGGTCCTCTAGCTGCACGAGCCCAGTGCAACATTCCAAGTACATCCCCAGGCATTTCCCACTACACTGCCCCCCTCCAGCACTGTTGAGTCCCTTCAACATAAATGAACAACAGACTACAAAGATCAGTCTGATTAATCTAACACGGTAAACGGGACAGAACACCTGCGAAATGAACTAGGCCCGGAACAAAGGGCGTCAAACAAATGTGGGTGGTCGCTATCCATACTGGACTCTTGTGACTAGCCTAGTAACCCCCAAGTCAACTAGTCACGTCCGTCAAAGTTAGTCTAGGAGCCAGGCGGGCCTCCGGACTGGCCGGCCCCATCTGGTGGTGTACGGGAGATGGGACTCAGCGGCGTCGGCTTCGTCTCCTTCTGGGTCAGGGGCGTTGGACTGCCCGCCCGGAGCACAGGCTGCTGTCCCACGACGTTGGGTGATTGTCGACTCGCCTGAAGAGTAGCTGGCAGCAGTGTGTTGGAGCGGCTGGAACCGAGCCGGGGAGCCTGGTGTGCTGGGTCCTCCATCGTCGTTTGCGTGGAACAGGTCCTCCAGCCGGAGATCAAGGTCTTCATCGATCTCCTCCTGCTCTGTCACTCCTTCGTACTCCTCTGTTCTCTGCGCCCCCGGCTCCTCCATGTCAGCAGCGGGAGGACCTCCTTCAGGTGTTTCCTGCGGCCCTATGGCTGGTGCTGGAGCAGACAACAGAGCATGGCGCCTGTCATCTGTGCCCCAGATCTTCACCAGGCAGTCATCTGAGCCCGTGAAAATGCGTCGCCCGGTGCGGTCGAAGGTGACACAGTAGACAGAGGAGAGATGTCCCAGAATCCTCTTGTGCATCTTCATGTGCTGGTAGACAGCTGTAGGCAGTAGCTGGCGTAGACGGTAGGAGCCATTGAGCCGACGCCCATTGCTCGTCTCCACGATATTGGGTGGACTCCCATAGATAATAGGAGGCTCTGGGGGTCGTCCACAGTGCAGAGCAGCCAGCGCTGAGCCCTTCCACACAACATGCTTGCAGCTCTTGTTGGTACGCAGGAGGTTCTGCCTGCCGGCTCCCAGGATGCTGTGGAGACCAGGCACGCTGGCAGGAACCTCTTTCTCCAGCAGTGGACATACTCTAGAACACACTTGGAGTAGGTGGTCTGGGCTGATGTGCCTGTGCAACTTCACCTTGTTAATGTTGTCGATGCCACTGGCCAGGGTCTTGAGCTCGGGGGTGCTCATGCTGTCTCCTACCGGCGGAGGACTTGGAGAGCTATCGCGACGCCGCTCGCCTTCCCATGCTACTCGCCGGATTCTCCCTTTTCCTTCAACCTCTCGCCCCAGCGTCGCTTTAAAGTCATACTCGCGTGCCTCAACCTTCCTGATTGCTTCAGCTAGTGTTTTGGGTTCTGCCCCCAGGACTTCATACACGATGTTTTGGTTCTTCAGCCCGCGCAGAAAGGCTTCTGCAGCGTAGGCCTCCTGCAGTGTAACACCAACCTGCGGGTATGCCAGTGTGACAAGTCTCCTCACTTCCTCGCCAAACTCATAGAGGGTCATCTCTCTGGCCTGCTTAACCTCGCTGAGTTTATGGCGCGCAGTTCCCTCAGGCAGCTCTTTACCGTAGCGGCGGCGTAACTGGGTGATGAGCGCGTGGTAGTCATCTTTTATCGGAGCCGGCTGCGCGATGACAAAAGACATGGCGTTGTCCCTCAGTCGGAGATACAAGGCGTCCAAACAGGTCTCGTCGGTCCAGCCCCTCTTTCTCGCCATCCGTTCGAATGGTCCAACGAAACTATCCCAGTCGCCCTTACCATCAAAAGTGGCGAGGAGCTTGATGTCATTTTCGTGTCCTCGGTCGGGACCTTGTGAGCTTCGGTTGGCGCTCCGACTTTGAAGGTCTCCTGTCTGGCTCTGTTGACCTCTAGAGGAACCTGCCTGCCCTCCAACGCTGTCATCCAGCAGGTTTCGGCCGCCGTTGCTGTCCAGGGACATTTGGCCACCCTGCATCCCGTCGGGGGGTGGTACTGCAGTCGCTCCATTTTTTCCACCATGACCGATCGGAGTGCTGGTAAGTGGTGCGGGCTCACTGGGTCCATTTCCTGTATAGCGCAGGGCTGCTGGGGCTGCTTTGCTGCTCGGCCTGGCTGGCGTCTCCTCGTTGCGCCGGTCGCTCAAGTTAGCCACTGCGGCCATAGCTGCTGGCAACAGGTGATCAGCGCCGTCTCGCTGTCTGGCCCCTGGGTTCTCCCGGGCCGGGGTGAACTGCGAGAGTAGGCTCATGTCTTGCACCGTTCTGCTAGTTCGTTCTCCGAGCACAGCCCCTGCCGACCCTACACCACTATCGCTTTGAGGGCTACTAGGAGAAACCCCTTGCTTCACTACTTGAGCGATGGGCGACAAACCGGGAGGCTCACCTTGGATATCTGAACGATGACGGGCCCAATCGGTGCGCTGAATGGGAGGTGTGGGGGGACGAGATCGCTTAGCCACCGCTTCCGCTAGTCCATCGATACGCGCTGTGAGGGCCTCCATCTGCTTCTCTATCTGGCGTTGCATCTTAACCTGGGTCTGGCGTTCCATGTTTTCCATCTGGCGTTGCATCTGAACCTGGGTCTGGTTCATGGTTTCCATCTGCGCCAGGAGGAGCTTCATCCAGGCGTGCTCTCCGGGGTCTTCTGTCTCCACACCAGCACCATCCAGACTCAACTCAGACTGTTCTTTTACATTTTCTTTGTCCTGTGACATTTTTATTTTTCCACTGATTTACGTTTGGGTTCCACTTCATAAAGAAGTTTCTTATTCACTTTTTTCGCTGGGGTTCTACTTCACGAAGAAGTACAAAATGGCTTCTTGCTAGCTGGGTTAGCTCACAGTGTGCAGGCTGAATTATGCCGCCATGTGACCGGGGCAGGATCCTCCGGTGTTGAGATTATGGCGAATCCCAACCTTTTATCCCACTTCTGACACCACTTGTCGCGGTTTTTCTATAGCCCGGATAACTATGGATGGAGGCGGGGACTTTTAGGTGCGACAAACCGGGCTTCACCACCGTTAGCTGGATAGCTGCGCCAATGCTAGGGCTAGCCTGCTAGTTAGCTAGTTAGCCGTGTGCTAATGGGTTAGCAAGCTCACCTTGGGACCAGGGCTGGTGATGGAACAGGGCGGCTGGGCTCTAGGCGGGGCGGGAGATGGATGGCTGCTCTCCGGGGTGCGTGTCTCTCTCTCTCTCTGTACTCTGGCTCCGGTGTGACCGGGTGAATGTCTCTCTCAGTCTCTCTGTACTCTGGCTCCGGTGTGACCGGGTGAATGTCTCTCTCTCAGTCTCTCTGGGGAAGCTCTCGGGGGTAGTCAGCTAGCTACAGGTACCGAGGCAGTCTGCTGCTAACACTACCACTGCTAGCCACCGTATCTACTGTCTAGCCCAGGATACGCTAGGTTTCCCTGCTCTATCCCACGCTAAGGTGACAGTCTACGATATGGTTACTAAACAGTTCTGGCCTTTGTCTCTCCCGCGGTGTCTAATATAGTTGCGTCTGTGACAGCGCGAGCTAACCTGTGATTGGTCCTCTAGCTGCACGAGCCCAGTGCAACATTCCAAGCACATCCCCAGGCATTTCCCACTACAATATTGATTTTCCTACGCACTCTAAAGGACACGCTTGATCTGATTTGCTGCTCTGGTGTAACTCCTTAACTGCCATGCATCTGATTTGCCCATTTCCGACCACAAGTTAGTGTCTTGTGATGTTAATTTAACAGTATCCAAAATAAATTGTCACGCTCCATCTCGTTCTGTATATTAAGAATATTGATTTTGTGGCACTTGGTTAATGTAAACCGATGCCCCCCCTCCCCATTTTAATTTTTTGTAAATGTACAGGAAAAACATATGCTTGTCAAAGTACAGAAAGTAATGTCATATTGTAGCGAATTCGTGGGGCAACCGCAGGAACCGCCGCAGCCCGTATCTCCCGCACTGCGGGAGACACCGCTATCCGCTCGACTAAGGGTCCCATCCGTTAGCCAAGGGCTACCGAGCCTATTCATCCGTGATCGTTATAGTCGCTACATGGATAAGTAGACACGTTAGCCCTAGGCTAAGGGGTCGGACCCTTTAGTCGTGCGGGAGATACGGGTTCGCGTCCCGGCAGTGGCGGTTCCTGTGGTTGCCCCCCAAATTCGCTACAATAATATTTATCCATCCAACGAGCTGTTAAGAATGACATTTGGTATTGATCATAATAACTGCAGGATGCAGAAGTTGAAACTACTGATCATCTGTTTTTCCACTGCTACTATGCGACATTTTGGGAGCATGTGCAGGACTGGCTGTTAACTAAAATCCAAGTTGCTCTTCTCACAAGAGAAAATATTGTCGTTTAGTATTAACATGAAGGGCATTAAGAGGGAAAATTAAACCCCTTTTTTCTGTTTTCAAAAGAAACCTTATGGACAATCTCAGTGCTTTGAGACTAATGGGGGGGGGGGGGGGCAAAATCTCTCAGAGCTTATGAACTGAAAATATTTGAGGACCCCTAGAGTTCTCAAAAAACAAAAAAAATATGAAAAATGGCAGAAGCATTATCATTTGTTTTTATCTATTAAATTTTTTATTCTCCATCATTCATGTTATATATTTTAATCTATAGAAGTTCTCTTTCTTACCTAAGGTGCCTTGTATGTTGAGAGACGTTTACTGTCATGGTTTGTATGCCCTTATGTTTCGTAAATCAATCGCTTTCAATAAAATTTAAAAAAAAAACTGCAAAATGACCGAACACCACCAGCGGAAAAGGATAGTGAAGACACCTAGCAAGATCATTTGTGCCCCTCTCCCCTTCCTGTTGGAGATTTACCATCATTGCTGTGTTCGCAGAGCCTCCAGCATCATTAAGGACCCCCACAATCCTTCTCACAGCCCGTTTTCCCTCCTTCCATCTGGGAAGAGGTACAGCAGCATCTGTGTACCCACAAGCAGTCAGGATTATTAACAAACTGGGCCCCCCCCCCCTCTAACCCGCCCCCCCCCATCAGTGCTGGTCAACATTTAAACTGAAATAGCACTTGAATGGACTTTTAATTGTTTGTGCTTTTTTGTTTTGTTCTCCATTTTTATGTTTTTAGGGAATTTTTGGATGTGTACTTTTGTAGAGGAGCTCAAGCAGGAGTCGTGACAACTTTGTCTTTCGGCTACACAACGTGCACCATTTATTCCTTCCACCATTACAACAACAAAAAACCCGCGCAGTGGAAGTGCTCCACTGTAAAACCGAACCGAGAAAACAGCAGCTGTAAACCAACGTTCCTACTAGCTCAATAAGGGAAATTATGTATCCCCATAACCACTACACACGTCCCCCCAGAATTCGCCTTAATACGAAAAGTCAGTGTGGCGAGGGGGGCGGATCTCTGCCCCAACGGCTCCGCTGAACAGGAGCTGGGGGTTGGTTAACCGCAGGCAAAGCAGCAGAGTCCTCACAGCTGGACCGGGGAAAGGGAGGGGCTGTGGAAGCAGGGGGCGACTCGCCAGGGGAGGGGGGCAGGGCAAGACCAACAGGGCGGTCTAAGTCCAGGTGAGCAGGCTTGAGGCGGTCCACAGAAACCCGCTCCAGCCTGCTGCCAACCTCCACCACAAAGTGCTTATCTCCAGTGTCCCGTACCCGAAATGGGCCGTCGTAGGGTGGCTGCAGGGGACCGCGGTGCGCGTCGTGACGGATGAAAACATATTCCGCCGACCGCAGCTCCGTGGGGACATAGGACAGAGCCGCCATGCTGAGAAGTGGGGACCGGTGCAAAAGCCCTGGCTTCCTCCTGCAGCGCAGTTCGTTGGCAGCTGGCGGACCAGGGAGCTGTGGCGGTGGGAAGGAAATCCCCCGGGAGCCGAAGTGGCTGTCCGTAGACCAGTTCGGCGGATGAGGACTGGAGGTCCTCCTTGGGGGCCGTCCTGAGCCCAAGCATGACCCAAGGCAGTTTGTCGACCCAGCGGTTGTCCTTGAGGGTAGCCCGCAATGCGGCCTTCATCGAGCGATGGAACCTCTCGACCAATCCATTTGCTTGAGAGTGATACGCTCTGGTGCGATGGAGCCTCACCCCTAAACCCGCGGTGATCTCCTCCCAGAGTGCTGACGTGAATTGCGGCCCTCTGTCCGAGGAGAGGTCAGATGGGGTGCCAAAGCGGGCGACCCAGGTTCCGATGAACGCTCGGGCAACCTCAGGCACTGTCGTGGACGAAAGCGGGACGGCTTCTGGCCATCGTGTGGTCCTGTCGACCATGGTGAGCAGGTATGTGAAACCACGGGAGGGGGCCTACCAGGTCCACATTCACGTGGTCGAACCGCCTCTCAGGTACCGTGAAAGGCATCAGGGGCGCTTTGACGTGCCGGAGCACTTTGGAGCGTTGGCACTCCACACAGGTGTCAGCCCAGTCCCTTACATCCTTTTTGAGTCCATGCCAGACAAACTTTGCCGCCACCAACCTCTGTGAAGGCTTTCTGCCAGGGTGAGACAGCCCATGGACTGCGTCGAAGACCCGCCGCCTCCAAGCAGTCGGAACGACGGGTCGGGTCTGACCCGTAGAGACGTCGCACAGGAGCGTGGCGCCGGCGTCGTCGAAAACCACATCCTCCACCTGCAGCCCTGTGACGGCGGTCCTGCATGCCTGCAGTCCTGGATAGGCGGCCTGGTCAGCCGCCATCTGGCTGTAGTCGAGTCCCAAATGGGCGGCACCAGCGATGGCCCGGGAGAGACAGTCGGCGACTGGGTTGGACTTCCCAGCGACATGCCTCACGTCGGTGGTATCTCTGAGATGTAGGCCAACTGTCGCTGCTGACGGGCTGACCACGGCTCTGCCGCCTTGGCCATCGCGAACACCAGCGGTTTGTGATCGACGAAAGCCATGAACTGACGGCCCTCCAGTAGGAAACGAAAGTGCCTAACAGCGAGGAAAGGCCAAGCAGCTCACGATCAAAAGGTGCTGTATTTGCGCTCTCTCGGGTTCAACTGCCGGCTGAAGAAAGCAAGCGGCTGCCACGCGCTGCTCACCCACTGCTCGTAAACCGCGCCGACAGCGTAGTCCGAAGCATCCGTCGTGATGGCGATGGGAGCTCCAGACACAGGGTGTGCCAGCATCGCCGCGTCAGCCAGGGCGGCCTTCACATCCTTAAAAGCCGTGTCCCTCTCTGCAGACCAGTCCATGGCTTGTTTTGGGGGCTGTGCCCTTCAGAGCCTCATATAGGGGGCGGAGGAGATCGGCAGCCCGGGGGATGAACCGGTGGTAGAAGGACACCATGCCAATGAACTCCCGGAGGAACTGGGCCGTGTGTGGGCATGGAAAGTCTGCGACGGCCTCCACCTTAGATGGAAGGGGGACCGCCCCGTCCTTTGTGACCCGGTGGCCCAGGAAGTCGATGGTGCCCAGACCAAACTGGCATTTGGCCGGGTTAACTATCAACCCGTGCAGGCTGAGCCTCTCGAAAAGGGCTCCGAGGTGGGAAAAGTGCTCGGACACGGAGGCGCTAGCGACCAGGATGTCATCCAGGTACACAAAGAGGAAAAGCACTGAGTCCATGAGGCGTTGGAAGGACTGCGCGGCGTTCTTGAGCCCAAACGGCATGCGCAGGAACTCGAACAGTCCAAACGGAGTTGTCACAGCCGTTTTGGGGACATCAGCAGGATTGACGGGCACCTGGTGGTATCCACGGACGAGGTTCACCTTGGAAAAGATCACTTTCCCAGCCAGGTGGGCAGAGAAATCTTGGATGTGAGGGACCGGGTAGCGGTCCGGTGTTGTTGCATCATTGAGCCGACGGTAGTCACGACATGGACGCCACCCACCGCCAGGCTTGGGCACTATGTGGAGGGGTGAAGCCCACGGGCTGCTGGAGCGACGGATGATGCCGAGGCGCTCCATGTTCTCAAACTCCGCCTTGGCGACAGAGAGCTTGGTCGGGTCGAGGCGCCGAGCTCGGGCGTGCACCGGCGGGCCAGTGATGACGATGTGGTGCTCAACCCCATGTTTGGTCGTAGATGACGAGAATGTGGGCTGAGTGAGGTCAGGGAACTCAGAGAGAAGATGGAGAAACACGTCCTCGTTGGAGAGCATGCTGGACAGCCTTACGGAGCCTGTATCGCTGAGTGCACACGCGTGTGAAGCGAAGGTGACGGCGTCAATTCCTTACGTCCACCAGCAGCCCATGAGCACAAAGGAAATCTGCACCGAGGAGGGGAAATGCCATGTCGGCGGTGACAAAATCCCAGCTGAACCAGATAGAGTACGGATAGAGTCCGTTTAAACACGTGTGTTTTAACGGACTCTATCCGTACGTACGCAGTTCTGCCGTTAGCGGCTTCCGTGGGAGGGCCATGAGCGCCCGACAGGGCGTCCACATTCGATGCAGGTACGACACTCCTCTGCGCCCCCGTGTCGCATAGGAAACGCCGCCCCGAGATGGAGTCTTGCAGGAAAAGTAGCCTGTTGTCCTCCACGCCAACGGCCACTAGTGAGCACCGGCCTTGGCGTTTCCCGACGAGCTGAAATTGCACGGGGAGTTGCACTTTTTCGCCTTGGCCCCGAACTTTGCATGGTAAAAGCACAGGCCGGGCTCCTGTCGCCGACCGGGGGTTGCCGCGGTGACCACCATTGAGTCACCAGGTGGTGGCGTATGGGGGTGGGCAGAGGTGAGCGCAGTGCTGCTGTTGGCTGGCCAGGAAGAACTTGTCAGCTTCTTCAGCTAGCTTGCGGCAATCGGTAATGGTGGTGTTAGCCAAAGCGGTCCGCACCTGAGCAGGCAGTTGTCGCAGAAACTGTTGGACAAAGTGGAAATCAGGTGTGTGCGCCGGTCCCAGAAGATTCAGCATTTTGTCCATGAGCTCGGATGGCTTGCTGTCACCCAAGCCTTGCAGAGAAAAGAGACGGTGGGCCCTCTCGGCGTCGGAAAGTTCAAAAATCTTCAATAGGTGATCTTTGAGCCCCTTGTATTTGTCTGCCGCCGGAGGATTTGTAAGGAGACTCACCACTCTAGTTGCAGTCGAACACCCGAGCGCCGATACCACGTAGTAGTATTTAGTAGCATCCTGTTATTTAGCGAATAGCAAACCGCGCTTCCGCCTGGGCGAACCATGTCGTTGCCGATGACTCCCAGAACTCTGGCAATTTGAGAGAAACCGCGTTGATTTCATCAACCATGTTCGTTCGAAAGATTGTCTCGGATAACTACCAAGAGACAAACGTCGGGGTCACCAGTGTAGAGGAGTTCAAGCAAGAGTCGTGACAACTTTGTCTTTCGGCTACACAACGTGCACCATTTATTCCTTCCACCATTACAACAACAAAAAGCCCGGGCAGCGGAAGTGCTCCACTATAAACCCGAACCGAGAAAACAGCAGCTGTAAACTAATGTTCCTTCTAGCTCAATAAGGGAAATTATGTATCCCCATAACCACTACACTTTTATCTTTTCCGTTGCCCTGCTGTGGGCTGGGAGAGACGGCATTTCGTTTTTATATATGTGCGCAGGTACACAATGAAAATGACAAACTAAATCTTGAATCGGGATGACAGGATTGTGAATTATGGCAAAACGCTGGTTGAAGCGTTTGTTCATGAAGCCGATAGATAACCAAGTGACACAATCAGGGATGCAGGAAGCAGTCTGCAACGTTCACCGGTGGACCCCCCCCCCCCAACATGTTTGGTTTGTTTTTTTGTATACGTGTCATTTACTCGGCTGAGATCTGCTCGTACAGCTGAAAGTGAAGCACCTGTGTCAAGAGCAGCATCCAAGGACACAGCGTTTAAGTTCACTTTGGTTCTTAGTGGTGTATTCCATGGAGCCCGAGAATCGGCGTCCTCAACACTGCTGGTGTGACAGTGTGGCTAGTGGGAATGTCTGTTTACACACAGTCTGTTACAGCCCTTGGCTCACCCATGTCTTGAGTCACAGTTGTTGGTGAGGTGGGAGCAGGCCTCAGTGGTAATTGGGTGGGGGTGACATCACATGGGGCGCAGCGTTGCAGCTCGGGCAACTGCGAGATGTGAACCCAGGCTGAGAGCATTTGAAACAGTGGGGTTCATTAGTCCGGTTTCCTTTGAAATGCACAGGAGAAGTCTGGTGGCCGCCCGGTCCAAGGACTGCATGGAGCTCGTGAGCTCGCAGCAACAAATCCATCACTGAGGAGATAGGCGTACCATACAATGCAATTCTGTATTTCTCTAGAGAATGCTTGCATTATCAGTTGAATTTGCTCGAGCCTCTTTAATTTGTTAAATTCACTCAGCATATGGGCTACAAATGTTGGGAGGGGCTCATCGAGTTCTTGGACACAGTCGAGAATGTCTCAAGATATGCTCTTGGTTGTCAGAAAAACTGTTCTGAAGAGCTGGCAGAATTGTGTCCATGTCACGACATGTGAACTGAGCGCTTTAAACCATTTGTTAGGCTCCTTTGTGAGGAAATGTGGCAGTTCATTCAGTATCTGTACATCAGTTAGGTTCAGTGAGAATCTGTAAATGTTGACAGCCTGTAACCAGTCCTCAGGGTGTACTTTATTATCGCCTGCAAACACTGGGGGCTCCAGCTTAGCGCGATGTAATGCAGCAGCGATCATCCTACATGTGTTACTAAGTTCGACTGAATGTGGCTGCAGGACAGAGTCCGACTGTGCAGCCTGAGCTCCAGAGTAGGGGTTCTGCAGGTTCTGCCTTGGCCACAGCAGGAGTGTATGGAGTTGAAGTGGCCATGAGGATTGGGGTTGCTCGTTGGGCTGCAGGAATAACAGAGTCTCTTATCAGATTGATCCCAGCGTTTGAGCATGTTGGTGCTGCAGGGCCAGGGATTCATGTAAACATCCCCATAGTCTTTCAACCTCTGCATGCACCTGTAGTTCAAGGTCTGAAGCCATACGTTGAGGAATAGTGTATTGGGAGAGATTCAATGTCTGTGTCCGTCAACCTCGTTAGCCTGCACATCAGGGTGGGATGCCATTTTGCATCTTACACCTTAAAATTTGTACTAGGGTGTTCAGGAGGCGAGGAGAAGTAAACTGTTAACGCTACAGTTAAATAACATCGTTTCTTACAAACACTGCATCCGGAAAGTATTTACACCCCTTCACTTTCCCCACATTTTGTTATGTTACAGCCTTATTCCAAAATGGATTAAATTCCTTTTTTTCCCCTCATCAATCTACATACAATACCCCATAATGGCAAAGTGAAAAAGGTTTTATAGACATTTTTGTAAATTTATTAAAAATAAAACAAATATTGCATGTACATAAGTATTCACACCCTTTATTCAGTACTTGGTTGAGGCACCCTTGGCAGCGATTACAGCCTCAAGTCTTCTTGGGGTATGAAGCTACAAGCTTGGCACACCTATATTTGGGGTATTTCTCCCATTCTTCTCTGCAGAT
Source organism: Lampris incognitus (assembly GCF_029633865.1). Taxonomy (NCBI): domain Eukaryota; kingdom Metazoa; phylum Chordata; class Actinopteri; order Lampriformes; family Lampridae; genus Lampris; species Lampris incognitus. The sequence goes on from NC_079211.1 coordinate 111,229,463, forward strand.
CCTCTCGAGCCCTGTAAGGTTAGATGGGGAGTGTCGCTGCACAGCTATTTTCAGGTCTTTCCAGAGATGTTCAATGGGGTTTAAGTCTGGGCCACTCAAGGACATTCACAGACTTGTCCCGAAGCCACTCCTTCGTTGTCTTGGCTGTGTGCTTAGGGTCGTTGTCGTGTTGAAAGGTAAACCTTCGCCCCAGTCTGAGGTCCTGAGCACTCTGGAGCAGGTTTTCATCAAGGATCTCTCTGTACTTTGCTCCATTCATCTTTCCCTCGATCCTGGACTAGTCTCCCAGTTCCTGTTGCTGAAAAACATCCTCACACCATGATGCTGCCACCACCATGCTTCACTGTAGGAGGCTTCCGTCTGGCCACTCCACCGTAAAGGCCTGATTGGTGGAGTGCTGCAGAGATGGTTGTCCTCTGGAAGGTTCTCCCATCTCCACAGAGGAACGCTGGAGCTCTGTCAGAGTGACCATCGGGTTCTTGGTCACCTCCCTGACCAAGGCCCTTCTCCCCCGATTGCTCCGTTTGGCTGGGTGGCCAGCTCTAGGAAGAGTCCTGGTGGATCCAAACTTCTTCCATTTACGAATGATGGAGACCACTGTGCTCTTCGGGACCTTCAAAGCTGTAGAAATTTTTTTTACCCTTCCCCAGATCTATGCCTCGATACAATCCTGTCTCGGAGGTCCACAGACAATTCCTTTGACTTCATGGCTTGGTTTCTGCTCTGACATGCACTGTCAACAGTGGGACCTTATATAGACAGGTGTGTGCCTTTCCAAATCATGTCCAATCAATTGAATTTACTACAGGTGGACTCCAATCAAGATGTAGAAACATCTCAAGGATGGTCAGTGGAAACAGGATGAACCTGAGCTCAATTTTGAGTGTCATAGCAAAGGGTGTGAATATTTACGTACATGCAATATTTCAGTTTTTTATTGTTCATGAATTAGCAAAAATGTCTTCAAAACCTTTTTCGCTTCATCATCATGGGGTATTGTGTGTAAATTGAGAAAAAAAGGAATTTAATCCATGTTGGAATAAGGCTGTAACATAAAATGTGGGGAAAGTGAAGGGGTGTGAATACTTTCCGGATGCACTGTATATATGGTTTTAACCGTTACAACATGCAACAAAAACAGAACATTCCACCGAAAAACGTAATGCTGTAAGACAGGAAAAATATACCGAAAAGCAGTGGCGGCTAGCCAGTACAGGGCGCCACCATCTTCAATATCAAGAGATGAAAATCGACTTAAACATGTTGAATATAATTTAGTTGTATAATGCAAATAATTATGAAATAAAAGTGTTGTTCCGTCTGTGATCGCCTGTCGGCAGCCATTAAATATTGGTGCCAAATGGTATTTGGTTGCTGGGTGAGGGGCGCCGGCCAAACGATACCTTATGTAAGCCCTCAAACTTGTGGCAAGGAGGTGACCTGAGGCTGCTGTCCGATTGGTTTCTTCAGCTTTTCACCCCCCAGACACTCCCACTTTTATTGGCAGCGAATTGGTATTGTTTTAATGTTTAATGATTGCCCACCCCACTGTAACGGTCGAAATTGGGAGGTGTGCCTTTACCAGGGGTGGGCAATCTTATCCAGAAAGGACCAGTGTGTGTGAAGGTTTTTGTTCCAACCAAGCAATTACACACCTGTGTCTCCTAATCAAGTTCCTCAGCAAAGACTGTACCGGTTGATTAGTGGGATCAGGTGTGTAACTGTTTGATTGGAACAAAAAACCTTCACCCACACTGGCCCTTTCTGAATAAGGTTGCCCCCTCATAGGGGTATGCACATAATTCATCTGTTACTAATAACCAGTGCTTATGGCTGTAAGAAGTTTGCACGAGTTGTTGTACAGGATTTGGAGAGAGAAATAAATCACATCTCGTGTTGCTGTGTAGTCCAAAAGCCTTGTAAATGCTGTGGTCCCCAAGGAATTGGATATAAGCATGAATCAGAATCAGAATCAGAATACTTTATTCATCCCTGAGGGGAAATGGGGAATGAGAAGCACTACCCCTTTAACGACACTTGCTTATTCTGGTTTGTGAAAACAAATAACTATGATATCTCCATGTGATTATATGGACATTTAATCTCCATATGATCACCATCATATGCTGATATAACGTCTATACCAAGCTGACTGGCTTCCTCTGTAAATTTTGCCATTTCCATTTCCTCAGACTACAAACAAGGTGCAGCAGCCACTGTGGCATGTGTGCTGTCAGCTCACCTGTTAACAGTTCCCACCCTTGTAAATACTGGACCAATATACCACAGGCAGTTTAATATATTACAAACTACATCAGAATATATCACTGTCCCACCCACAGTAATGTTGATTGTCTGTCCAACAGAAGCATCTCGTTTAGTCTTTCCCCTGCTGGGGTTGTTTCCTACGCGTGTGTTTGATGCTGCAGCCAGTTGGTGTGACCCGACCAACACAACTTCAACAGCAGTGTACGGAGACTGCAGAGTGTCTCCAACCATGGTAAAGATGACAGTACTATGGTACCTGAAACCCGTGATCTATTCCAGATAGATAAAATAATTTATTATGGATTTCAGCATTAAGTAAAAGTCACGTCCTGATTCTCCCCTTCCACCAAGCTACTGCATATAAAACATCCCGCCTGCCTTTTGTGTTTACAACTCAGCCGTTCTTAGCTAGGGCCATTGCTGACTGGGATGGCCACGGCCACACATGGTAATATTATATCGTAATATTAGTTGGTAATATGATCATAAGTCACCCCCTCTCACCTCACTAGTTTGCTACCTATACAGGTTCGTTTGCAGTCAACCACACCCAAACAATTAACGTCAAACAGTTTGTTTGACACTGTAGGGTTACACAGGCTGATTTCTGTTATATTAATCATTTGTTTCTTAGTTGAGTTAGTGTGGTTGTTGGGTGTTGTTCCTTCCTGGTGGAGCAAAAGGCCGAAGGCTGAGGACCATTACATGGGGGAGCCAGCTCATGGGGCCAAACCATGTGACGTCATGGGGGGGGTTATTTAGCTTTGCTTTGTATTTAGTTGCAGCATGTGTCCATCTTGTTTACTGCTTGTGCGGTATTTGGTTTGGACAAACCACTAAATATTTTCCCTCATGTGTCTTCGTGTTGGGTCAGTTTGTTCAGTGAACATCTTGTTTAGCTATTGTGTTGAGTTCAGTTATAGTTTGTTGACCTCTTTTATAGGCAGAGTTATTAAATTCTTGGTTTATATTGGTTTTGCATCGCATTTCAGTTTGTTTTTGCATTTTACAATTATGTTATTGTGGGGGCGGCACGGTGGCACAGTCGCCTCACAACAAGAAGGTCCTGGGTTCAAGCATCGGGGTAGTCCAACCTTGGGGGTCGTCCCAGGTCATCCTCTGTGTAGAGTTTGCATGTTCTCCCTGTGTCTGCGTGGGTTTCCTCCAGGTGCTCCGGTTTCCTCTCACAGTCCAAAGACATGTAGGTCAGGTGAATCAGCCGTACTAAATTGTCCCTAGGGGTGAATATGTGTGTGTGTGTGTGTGTGTGTGTTGGCCCTGTGATGGACTGATGGCCTGCCCAGGGTGTCTCCCCGCCTGCTCCAGCGTCCCTGTGACCTTGAGCAGGATAAGCGGTTTGGATAATGGATGGGTGAAAAACCCCAGTTTTCATCTACGACTCCTGTTTCCTCACTGCCTCACTGCTTAGTCCCTAACATGAACTAAAGTAGCATTGGATATACAAGCGGTCACATCTCCAGGCCTGCTGCTGGTTTTCTAATTCTGCCAGATATGCAGGCATCTAATCAGGCAGCTTTTAAAACTGGCACAACAGGTAAACATTTGAATAAACCAAAACCCAGCAGTAGTGAAAGTATTGTGGACCAGCGCTGAGAACACTTGTTCAGGCCATGCGTGGGTGAAAGTGTGCTTGCACAGCAGTATATGAAAGCCAATTTTTTTTTTGCTCCCCACCGGTATGGCGTCTTTGTTCGGTAGTCAACCCCGAATAGAGTCCCCATTCCATTTAACACTTAACCCAAACTCTCCCACAGGAACACTGAATAACTGCATGCTCAAGTAGGGCCTCTGTCAAGAGCAAAGGTGAAGGGAGCTGATATGAACAGAGGCTACGTGTGTGTGTGTGTGTGTGTGTGTGTGTGTAAGTGTGTGTGTGTGTGTGTGTGTGTGTGTGTGTGTGTGTGTGTGTGTGTGTGTGTGTGTGTCCATCCACTGTGCTACAGCATATTGCGAGTAGATCCCGAGAGTACTACGACTGCAGATAGGGAAGGTAGGGGTGATGGATGAATATTTGATTTGCTTCTCTCCGTGCATGTCCCTATCCGCTGTGCTCTAATATTGATGTGGTCCAGAGGCCTTGAGTGCCAGATCGCTCCAGCTCCAGGTGCATTAGCACACCGCCGACCCACTGGCCCTGCTGCATACTTTCAACACGTGGCAGAGAAGTCCTGTGCAAATTACATTATTTAAACCCAACCCCCCCCCCCACCACCACCACCACCACCACCACACACACACACACAATTCTCGGACTTGGGAACTGTTTGCCTGTGCAGAGGGAATTATTTCAGTAGTTACCCTCTGGCAGGAGGTGAAAGCCCCTCTAAGAGGGCATTGTTGGACTACAGTAGGAGGGAAGGGATGGAGGGAGGCTTTTATTGTACATGATTCATTACCATGAGGATCTCAACACACCTCACTGTGTTCTTTCAAGTGTGTTGAACACTGTTATGTAATATTACTTTAAGTTGTGTTAGATAGTGTTGTGTCATTTTATGTTATGTCGCTATGTCATTTTATCTCATTTTGTGTTGGACTGGGTTAGGTTAAAGGTACGAGTAGGATTTTCCTAATAATAAATGTATAGACTCATGCAAAAATAATCCCTCTCAGTCATCACTTATGACGCACTAGTGTGTGTGGCGGTGTCTGTGTCTGCAGAGACCCTGCCCTGTCTGTATTTGTTTAATTTGCTGTGTACAGGGCGTTTCTGGGCGTTAACATTTGGGCAGTGGGACTCGTAAACAATGAATCATAAAATCATAAAAACGTACCCAGATAGCCTCCGGATGTGGGCCACTTCAGGCAATGATGCAGCACTGATGGTCTTCTTCTGGCCCTGACAAAATGGATGTGAGCCTGAAGTGGCCCACATGTATAACAGCACTTATGGCCCAAATATGCCAAATCAAATGTGTGCCTTTTTTTTGCAAAGATGCGGTTCTGCGGGCAACATGTAATCTGGATGTGACCCTGAAGTGGCCCGTGTGGTAAATGGTGAATATGGACCAAATATCACAAAACAAATATGGGCCACCTTTGGCAAATATGTGGCACATGCGGCATTGCTATGGCTTGGTTCTGGCCCAGATCTGGCAAACAGGAGCGGACCGCCCAAGTGCCATCATTCCACATGGTATGTGAGCCGGATGAAAGTGTCAGGTGTGGGACGGGTCTGGGCCACAGCAATTTTGCTATCTGGCCAGGTGAGAGATCGAGATCGTCAGCACACTTCCAAGAAGAAGCTACGACAATGGTGGACACGAAAAGACGCAAATATAGCAAGGCGAAACGCCAAGCAGAGTGAATCTGGGGTTGGCTTTCACCCACTGCTCCCTCTGGTGATGATGAGCTGGGGGGCGGGGCCAACTTTGAACGTTGATTACAAACCACAACTGACAAATCCTACTCGTTCTAACTTTAAAGAACAGATTTACTTTTTCTTTTAGCCCAGACTGTTAAAATGTCAATGGCACAATTTAGAATATTGACAAAAACTTAACTGATTGCTTCAGTATTCAGCTTTCCAGTTTTGAAAAGGAGATATATCATTATTTTTAAAGGCCGGATCCATCGATGGATGTTAAGTGGATGGATCCTATTAATTTTCTATGGAGATCAAGAGATCTGACCGCATGTTGCATGATGGATACGGCACGACATAAACACGACTGGACCTCAACTTTATGCTAATGAGTCCGTCCAGCACAATGAACCCAGCTTGCGAAACTCAGATCAAACTGTCAAACTGGTCATCAACCCTGCTCCTGGAGAGCTACTTTCCTCCTGGTTTTCACTCCAACCCTAATTTAACACATCTGATTCAAGTAATCGAGGTCTTGGTCAGTAGGTAATCAGTAGAATCAGGTGTGTTAAATTAGGGTTGGAGTGAAAACCGGCAGGATGGCAGCTCTCCAGGAGCAGGGTTGGTGACCACTGACAGGCAGTGCTGATTAGATATGAATCAAGATTATGTTACTGCATTACCTACTTGCCCCTCAAATATTTTCAGAAACATGGCCATTGAAACTCTAGTTAATAGTCACGGTAATTTGCATATGAAACTGATCGTTGGTTTGGGTCGTTAGGCCAATGTATTGTCTATAAGGGTGGGGATACCTGCAGTCAGCTGAGACTGAAGAGGTCACTTAGATGAGAGACGAAACATTTCTCTCAATAAACGTTGTGTCCTGATGAACTGATTCAACCTTCTGTGATGTCAATAGTCCTGTCAGTTAACACTGAGTACTTGTTAATTCCAAGATGCCAGATCTCGTGAGCACTCACTTTCCAGTTAGAGCCCTTGGTAAACAAGAAGAAGGATGGCGACAGCAGAACAGGGTAAATGAGCTGTGGACTGATTTCTCAAGGATGGCTCTAACATCAAGTCTGTCATATAATAGGCCAGGCTACTACACTATTACTACTACTGCTTTCCCGTTAGGGGTCGCCACAGTGGATCATCCGTTTCCATCTCTTCCTGTCTTCTGCATCTTCATCTGTCACACCAGCCACCTGCATGTCCTCTCTCACCACATCCATAAACCTCCTCTTCGGCCTTCCTCTTCTCCTCTTCCCTGGCAGCTCCATATTCAGCATCCTTTTCCCAATATACCTAGCATCTCTCCTCCACACATGTCCAAACCATCTCAATCTTGTCTCTCTTGCTTTGTCTCCAAACCGTCAACCACCCTGAGCTGTCCCTCTAATGTACGTGTTCCTAATCCTGTCCTTCTTCATCACTCCCAAAGAAAATCTTATCATCTTCAACTCTGCCACCTCCAGCTCCGCCTCCCTTCTTTTCATCAGTGCCACTGTCCCCAAACCATATAACATAGCTGGTCTCACAACCATCTTGTGAACCTTCCCTTTAACTCTTGCTGGTACCCTTCTGTCACAAATCACTCCTGACATTCTTCTCCACCCTGCCTGCACTCTCTTCTTCACCTCTCTTCTGCACTCCCCGTTACGTTGAACAGTTGACCCCAAGTATTCAAATTCATATGCCTTCGTCACCTCTACTCCTTGCATCCTCGCCATTCCACTGTCCTCCCTCTCATTCACACATAGGTATTCCATCTTGCTCTTACTGACTTTCATTTTGCTTCTCTCCAGTGCATACCTCCACCTCTCCAGGCTCTCCTCAACATGCACCCCCATTCTCAGTACAGATGACAATGTCATCCACAAACATCATAGTCCACGGAGACTCCTGCCTGATCTCGTCCGTCAACCTGTCCATCACCATTGCAAACAAGAAAGGGCTCAGAGCTGATCTTTGATGTAATCCCACCACCACCTTGAACCCATTTGTCATTCTAACCACACACCTCACCACTAGGTGACTAGGTGAATGGTTAGGTGGCTAACAAGGCTACTAAACTAACATGGCTAAACAAAGTAATGTTGTTAAAACTATGACTAATTTCATTTTAGTAAGTCAGCTAGGCTTTCTAATGATGAGCAGGTTTCACCAAATTTACAAAAAAAACAAAAACAAAACTCAGCTGCTATATCTAAACACAGTTAGAGCAATTAGTGAAAAAACTCACTTTGTTGACTGAACTTTCTGTCTTGGGCTGCAGTAGAATGTTGGTAACAATAACGTTAAAATATTATCAGTATCATCCAGACTTCACCGTTGCGTAAGGTAAGACCAAGTGATACCTTCATATCATATCATTAATTTTATGCTTTGCTCAGAATTGCGTAGTCTTGCAAGACACCTTTCGCACAACCCCCCTCCGAGTTGTAAAATTATGTACTCATGCAACCCCTGTCATTGCTTGTTCATCCAACAGATCCACAGATCCATTATTAATGTTGTTATCTGCAGCTGTGTTTATCCTGCTATGCTTACATCGCAGAGTACCAAGACCACTCTGTCACGTTTTAACCTTTACATGGTTTTTAACCTGTAGATGTCAGCAGACTCATCGAAATAGTCTCGGGTTTAGTTGCCCTTTAATTAAACGACTGCCAATTGGACTGTGCTGAAGCACAGCAGGACAGAAACCACTGCTGTAGATTCTGTCTGTACAACTCTAAATGCTGCCCGACAACATGTTATTGAGGTCTAGGTTAATAAAAGAACCTGTCCTTTATTCATGTCGAGTGATGTCATGTGAGGTGTTGTAGGAGACATCCATATTCATGGCCGACCTGAGCACCCTGACGGGGGTCAGAAGGTGAAACAGAAATGATTCTTGATCATTGATGTCAGCACAGTCGTTGTATGTAGAGGTGGAGCTGACATGTCCCATGTTAGCTGCTACGTCTCTGCAGAGCCCCGCTGACACACAGGCAGGAGGAGCTGGTGGGCGGAGGACAGAGAACCAGAGAAGAAGTGAGGAGACTGTTGTCAACTGATGGTGAAGAAGTGTGAGGCAGGTGGCTGGTGAAAGGGCATGCTCTGTCGACTCTCTCTTTAAATAAAGGATTGGAAGGATCTTTTTGTCTTGTCTCTTGTCTCTTAACCCTCCTTTTCCTATCTGTGTTTTTCTTACTCGTTGTAATGACAGGCCATTTACAAAGACTGAAATGATGGGTATGGGGTTATCAGATTAACATCTGATAAACATATCAGATTAATATACCATAATCATAATCAGATTAACATATGGCAGTTCTGAGAGCCATCCTGGTGTTCGCTCTCTTGGACAGTGAATATATATATATATATATCCTATATAGATGTGTGTGTGTGTGTGTGAGTGTGTGTGTTGGATATATGTGTTTTTGTAGTTTTTGTAATTTTTTGTAGTGTGGGTATGTGTTCTTGTAGTTTGGGTATGTGTTTTTGCAGTTTTTTTTGTTATTTGGATATGGGTTTCTTGTAGTTTTTGCAGTTTGGATATGTGTTCTTATACTTTGGATATGCGTTTTTGTACTTTTTGCAGTTTCTTGTAGTTTAGATGTGTTGTAGTCTGGATTTGTGTTTTTGCAGTTTTTTGTAGTTTGATATGTGTTTCTGTAGTTTGGCTATATGTGTTTTTGTAGTGTGGGTATGTGTGTTCTTGTAGTGTGGGTATGTGTTTTTGTAGCGTGGGTATGTGTGTTCTTGTAGTGTGGGTATGTGTGTTCTTGTAGTGTGGGTGTGTGTGTTTTTGTGGTGTGGGTATGTGTGTTCTTGTAGTGTGTGTTTGTGTTGCACTGCTGTGGGCTGGGGGGAAACGACATTTTGTTTCATTTCGTGTGCGCAGGTGCATGAAATGAAATGACAGATTCCTGATCTGTTTTATCTGCCAAGGATGCTTCCGGGTACTGGAATTTTTATATCCAATATCTAAAAAATATTTCCATAAAATAACGCACGCACGCACGCACGCACGCACGCACGCACGCACGCACACACACACACACACACGCATGCACTATGGATGAATTTCATCTGGAAAACTGAATAGAGAAGCGAAAGAAAAGGGCGAGAGAGAGAGAGAGAGAGAGAGCATCTCTGGGAGAAGCTGAAACTGCCGGGTCATATTCAGAGAGGATCATAGCTTATTCTTTTTAAATAGGGCTGAATTATTCAAAGGATTTTGCTTTAGAGACATGTTGCTTCTCTCTTTCCATCGTTTTATTTTTATTTTTTATCTTTTTCCCGGCAAGCGCTGGGACGCCTAAACCAAGGACACCAGCATTACAGTCTCTTAGGTTTAGCTTATATATCTGGGGGCAATCCCCTACCCCACCCCACCCCCACCCCCGTCTCTCTTTGCTCTTGTGCAAAACACACACACACACACACACACAAAATTAGACAGACGTTATGGTAGTAATAAAAAGCTGCAAAGCACCCTGAGCAACATCCCATGTGCAGCACCTTACTGCTGCATGGAGCACCCTGAGGAACATCACATGTGCAGCACCTTACTGCTGCATGGAGCACCCTGAGCAACATCACAGGTGCAGCAGCCAACACCATAAGTCAGTGTGAAATAGGGACATCAAAACTGCAACACAGGTAAAATTCCACTCAGACCTGACCCAATTAAGTACAGTTGGTTCCCTAATTAAAGCTGTGTGTGTGTGTGTGTGTGTGTGTGTGTGTGTGTGTGTGTGTGTGTAGTGCTAATGCAGCAGCCATAGCTTGGCAGACAGCTATGTAAAACAAAGTGGGGGGTTTTTTTGGTCCTCAGGGAAGAGACCAGCAGAGCCAGTGAGAGAAGGTCTTACCTGACAACACCGTGACCCATAGAGGACACCTCAAGGTCTCTCTCTCTCTCTCTCTCTCCCCCCCTCTCTCGCTCTCTAGCTCTCTCACTCACTCACTCTCTTACACATTCATTCTCACATTCACTCACTCACGCACGCACGCACGCACGCACTCGCTCTCTCTCTCTCTCTCTCTCTCTCTCTCTCTCTCTCTCTCTCTCTCTCTCTCTCTCTCTCTCACACACACACACACACCTCAATACCCCCCTGAGGAAAGAAACTCATTTGTTTCACCATGGAGACAAAGGAGGTGGAAAAGTACATTTGGCCCAGAGAGGACTCTTGCATGTGCAACAGAGCAACCTGTTCATGCATGCACGCACACACACACACACACACACACACACACACACACACACACAGGCTACCCATAACCCCCCATGCTGCTCCACAGCACTTGAGGCATTGTGACTTGCAGCAGCAGTGGCTGGATGGTTGGGTTGGTCGACAGACAATAGAAGGGACAGCAGGGTATCTACAGCCAGCTGTCTGCAACCATTACTGGGCCGGTTGCGCCAGCTACCCCCCCCCCCCACTCTTCACACCCCTCATCCTCTTCAACAGAAACGGCAACCATGGACAGCCCCCCCCCCCCCCCCGCGGCACTGCTGGCTGCTGGGACGGCAGCATGCATCATTAAGCATCATCTTGGCCCTGACACTTGATGCAGCCTTGGAACAACACAGCGTAACGAACACACCATCGCTTCGGGTGGGAATGATGATATGACGGATGTAGATATCATAAGGATGACATTTTAAAAGGGGTGGTGCTGTTGGCATGTGTTCTACCTCCGCTGCCAGTTTAGCTGAACGTGGAGAACGTATAGTCGACTCAAGTTCCAGATGATTGTGTCAACGAGTGTTATACCACTCCATTTTTCCCCCATTCTCATTTATGTCCAGTAGCATTCAGTGGCGTCCAGTAGCCTTCAGTGCCCCCCCAAACAAACACACACACACACACACACACAAATTTCTCATATTGGTCCTGATACAGCCACGTACAAAATACACTATATGCACTACTGGATCAACACCAACAAGACAGCTGATGTTCAACAACAACAACCACAACACACACCTCTGTGCACTACAGCAGCTACTGCAGCATCACCATCACATCTTCCTTCAGACTGCACACACACACACACACACACACACACACACACACCACATGGCAGTGTCCCAGAAAGGTGAATCAGTTCATCTGGACACAACGTTTATTGAGAGAAGCGTTTCATCATTTCTCTTCAGTCTAGAGGAGACTCTCTAAAGAGCTCTCCCTCTCCCACACCCTATTTAACCCAAATGTTGTTATTCGTTATTCGTCCGTCGCAGCGACAAGGACCATCTAGTCATCCTGTGATGGATGACTGATGACTTGCACGATGATTATAGTGAGGAAGAGTTGCGCATCATCAACCCCACTCTCTCGTCGGAGACCACCTACTACCAGTGGCAAGACTAGCGAGACGACTGGCAATGGAGATGGATGCAGATTTTTCCTCGAGATTTCTTCCCGAAGCCTTTCCCATAGATGAGTATACCCGCAAGGCAGCGGAAGTTTTAAATCAGTTGTCCTTCTCCTAGATGAACTGTCCAACAGGCTAGCGAGCTTCATCTACCCGGGTTTGAAATCAGAGTTGTCCTTCTACTAGATTGGCTGCCAACCAAGACTAACGAGTCCAATCGAACCACCCGGTTATACCGCCGGGAACCCGGTCGCCCCGGCAGCAGACTTTGTGAAAAAAGGAGGTACCATGAGAAGGTGCTGCTGCGGACACATTTACGTAGGAGCGGCCATATGCTAAGGTCCTGATGGACCCGCGGCGATCACTAAACCAGGAGGCGAGAGGCCACCGCACCACTTCACATTCCTTTTGGCAAGTAGGACATCTGGCCCAATATTCACCACCTCCCTTAATTCCCTTATTAATCCAAATACAGGCTAATTAAAAGGGTAGCCCCATCACCAAAATTCAATCATATTAGAGACATGATATCATTCCCAAATCCAACCCAGCCACTGAGGATGCACAAGCCAGTGCATCCTTAGTGCCGGTCCCAAGCCCGGACAAATGGGGAGGGTTGTGTCAGGAAGGGCATCCGGCGTAAAATCTTTGCCAAATCAAATATGCGGATCATAAATAAGACTTACATACCGGATCGGTCGAGGCCCGGGTTACCAACGACCACCACCGGTACTGTTAACCAGCAGGGTGTCGGTGGAAACTATGCTACTGTTGGGTGAAGGAGAAGGAGAGGGGGAAAGCATGTCCAGAGGCAGCTAGAGAGGAGGAAGGGTAGGCATGTGGAGGTGAGAGTTGGAACTTTGAATGTTGGCACTATGACTGGTAAAGGGAGAGAGCTGGCTGACATGATGGAAAGAAGAAAGGTAGGCATACTGTGTGTGCAAGAGACCAGGTGGAAGGGGAGTAAGGCCAGGAGTATCGGAGGTGGGTTCAAACTCTTCTACCATGGTGTGAATGGGAGGAGTAATGGGGTAGGGGTAATTCTGAAGGAAGAGTATGTCAAGAGCGTGCTGGAGGTGAAGAGAGTGTCAGACAGAGTGATGAGTATGAAGCTGGAAATTGAAGGTTTATTGCTGAATGTTATCAGCGCATATGCCCCGCAAGTTGGGTGTGAGATGGATGAAAAAGAAGAATTCTGGAGTGAGTTGGACGACATGGTGGAGAGGGTACCCAAGGAGGAGAGAGTGGTGATTGGAGCGGACTTCAATGGACATGTTGGTGAAGGGAACAGAGGTGATGAGGAGGTGATGGGAAGGTATGGAGTCAAGAAGAGAAATGTGGAAGGACAGATGGTGGTCGATTTTGCGAAAAGGATGGAAATGGCTGTGGTGAATACATATTTCAAGAAGAGGGAGGATCACAGGGTGACATACAAGAGTGGAGGAAAGTGCACACAGGTGGACTATATCTTATGTAGAAGGCGCCATCTAAAAGGGATTGGAGACTGCAAGGTGGTGACAGGGGAGAACGTAGCTAGGCAGCATCGGATGGTGGTCTGTAGGATGACTTTGGAGACCAAGAAGAGGAAGCGAGTGAAGACACAGCCGCAGATCAAATGGTGGAAGTTGAAGAAGGAAGACTGTTGTGTGGAGTTCAGGCAGGAGTTAAGACAGGCACTGGGTGGTAGTGAAGAGTTGCCAGATGGCTGGACAACCACAGCAGAAATAGTAAGGGAGACAGCTAGGAAGGTACTTGGTGTGTCATCAGGCCAGAGGAAGGAAGACAAGGAGACTTGGTGGTGGAATGAGGAAGTACAGCAAATTATACAGAGGAAAAGGTTGGCAAAGAAGAAGTGGGATAGTAAGAGAGATGAAGAAAGTAGACAGGAGTACAAGGAGATGCAGCGTAAAGCAAAGAGAGAGGTGGCAAAGGCAAAGGAAAAGGCGTATGGTGAGTTGTATGACAGATTAGACACTAAGGAAGGAGAAAAGGACTTGTACCGATTGGCTAGACAGAGGGACCAAGCTGCAAAGGATGTGCTGCAAGTTAGGGCGATCAAGGATAGAGATGGAAATGTGCTGACAAGCGAGGAGAGTGTGCTAAGAAGGTGGAAGGAATACTTTGAGGGGCTGATGAATGAAGAAAATGAGAGAGAGAGAAGGTTGGATGATGTAGGGATAGTGAATCAGGAAGTTCAGCAGATTAGCAAGGAGGAAGTGAGGGCAGCTATGAAGAGGATGAAGAGTGGAAAGGCAGTTGGTCCTGATGACATACCTGTGGAGGCATGGAGATGTTTAGGAGAGATGGCAGTGGAGTTTTTAACTAGATTGTTTAACACAATCCTGGAAAGTGAGAGGATGCCTGAGGAGTGGAGAAGAAGCATACTGGTACCGATTTTCAAGAACCAGGGCGATGTGCAGAACTGTAACAGCTACAGAGGTATAAAGTTGATCAGCCACAGCATGAAGATTTGGGAAAGAGTAATAGAAGCTAGGTTAAGAGGAGAGGTGACGATCAGCGAGCAGCAGTATGGTTTCATGCCACGAAAGAGCACCACAGATGCGATGTTTGCTTTGAGAATGTTGATTGAGAAGTATAGAGAAGGCCAGAAAGAGTTGCATTGTGTCTTTGTAGATTTAGAGAAAGCTTATGACAGAGTGCCGATAGAGGAGGTGTGGTATTGTATGAGGAAGTCAGGAGTTGCAGAGAAGTATGTAGGAGTGGTGCAGGTATGAGGGAAGTGTGACAATGGTGAAGTGTGCGGTTGGAATGACAGATGAGTTCAAGGTGGAGGTCGGATTACATCAAGGATTGGCTCTGAGCCCTTGTTTGCAATGGTGATGGACAGGTTGACGGACAAGATCAGGCAGGAGTCTCCATGGACGATGATGTTCGCGGATGACATTGTGATCTGTAGCGAGAGTAGGGTGCAGGTTGAGGAGAGCCTGGAGAGGTGGAGGTATGCACTGGAGAGAAGAGTAGGAGCAAGACGGAATACCTATGCGTGAATGAGAGGACAGTGGAATGGTCAGGATGCAAGGAGTGGAGGTGACAAAGGCATTTGAGTTTAAATACTTGGGGTCAACTGTCCAAAGTAACAGGGAGTGCAGTAGAGAGGTGAAAAAGAGAGTGCAGGCAGGTTGGAGTGGGTGGAGAAGTGTGTCAGGAGTGATTTGTGACAGAAGGGTATCAGCAAGAGTTAAAGGGAAAGTTTACAAGATGGTTGTGAGACCAGCTATGTTATATGGTTTGGAGACAGTGGCACTGACGAAAAGACAGGAGGCGGAGCTGGAGGTGGCAGAGTTGAAGATGCTAAGATTTTCACTGGGAGTAACGAAGGACAGGATTAGGAACGATTATATTAGAGGGACCGCTCAGGTTGGACGGTTTGGAGACAAAGCAGGCAAGATTGAGATGGCTTGGACATGTGTGGAGGAGAGATGCTGAGTATATTGGGAGAAGGATGCTGAATATGGAGCTGCCAGGGAAGAGGAGAAGAGGAAGGACAAAGAGGAGGGTTATGGATGTGGTGAGGGAAGACATGCACGTGGCTGGTGTGACAGAGGAAGACGCAGAAGACAGGAAGAAATGGAAACGGATGATCCGCTGTGGCGACCCCTAACGGGAGCAGCCGAAAGTAGTAGTAGTAGTAGATATCATTCCCAAATCCCAACTTGAATGCTCTGAGGTTGTCCATGGAAACTTGATAACAAACTTGTTATTTAATGAACATACTATACATCAGGTGGCACGGTGGTGCAGTGGTTAGCGCGGTCGCCTCACAGCAAGAAAGTCCTGGGTTCGAGCCCCGGGGTACTCCAACCTTGGGGGTTGTCCCTGCTTGTCGTCTGTGTGGAGTTTGCATGTTCTCCCAGTGTCTGCGTGGGTTTCCTGTGGGTGCTCCGGTTTCCTCCCATAGTCCAAAGACATGTAGGTCAGGTGAATCGGCTGTACTAAATTGTCCGTAGGTGTGAATGTGTGTGTGTGCGTCGGCCCTGTGATGGCCTGGCGGCCTGCCCAGGGTGTCTCCCCGCCTGCTGCCCAATGACTGCTGGGATAGGCTCCAGCATCCCTGTGACCCTGAGAGCAGGATATGTGGGTGGGATAATGGATGGATGGATGGACTATACATCAGAGTTACATGGAAAAAAATACATACTGGGACCTCAAACAGCAGTGTGTATGTGAGCCTCTTTTCTAGTCTGGACCTCAATCCCAACCGGGCTCATGCGAGTCCCCCTGCTCCAGCAGCGCTATACGGCATCCGTCATTGTGCACTCCGAGGGCTGATGGAGCGTCAGCGGGAGCCATCAGAGTTGGACCCCCTCTTGACCCAGAGCCCAGGACAACTGACCCGGTGTTTCCCCGGTGACAGCGGCCCTGTGTATACCTCTATCCATACACCTGATTAATGATGCTGTTGCGTCTGTCAGCTGTGTGTGAATATGTGGCCGCCGTGCCGGGCTATGAGATGCTGTTATGTTGGTCTTGGTGTGTGTAACATGACCTCTGATGATGTGTAAGCCTGGTGTGATTAAACTGTGGTGCATTCAGGCAAGTATAGTTGTAACGGCCTATTTTGGTTAACATTCATTTCAGAACCTGTTAAGTACGATGGTCTTGGACGGGCTCGTAAGTAAGTATCTAGGTTTTATTTTTCCCCAGAGGGGCAACATTTAAACACACAAACACTCCACAGAACACATCCATCCATCCATCCATTATCTAAGCCGCCCATCCTGCCCTCAGGGTCGCGGGGATGTGGGAGCCCATCCCAGCAGTCACTGGGCAGCAGGTGGGGAGACACCTTGGATGAGCTGCCAGGCCATCACAGGGCCCACACACACACACACACACACACACACACACACACACACACACACACAGTATGGCCGATTCACCTGACCTAAATGTCGTTGGACTGTGGGAGGAAACCGGAGCACCCAGAGGAAACCCACGCAGACACGAGGAGAACATACAAACTCCACACAGAGGATGTTCCGAGACGACCCCCAAGGTTAGACAACCCCGGGGTTCCAACCCAGGACCTTCTTGCTGTGAGGCGACCGCGCTAACCACTGCGCCACACAGAACACATAAGGCAAATAAATAAAAATAAATACAACATGTAGTGAGGAGAACAAAGCCGATGAAAAGCAATGCAGCAGTAAACGGTGTTATCAGTGTTTATCAAGGTGGAGCTGGTACTGCCTCTTACTGTTGGAGTTTAGCAGTGAAATGGCCGAAGGAAAGATGGAGTGTTTGTATGTGTTGGTTTTGACTATACTGGGCATTTGGAGCGGGAACCAGAAGGCAAGGTCTGAGACTCTAGGTGCAGGGGGTGGGTGTTGTCAGACAGGATGGAGTCTGCATCCCTTAACATCCGCTTGTTATATAAATCAGACAGACTTTTCTGTTGGGTACCTGTGATGCTACTGCAGACCTTGATCACATTTGTTAGTGCATTTTTCTGTTTAAGATTGAGAGAGGCATACCAGCCGATTAAAGAAAAGTAATGACCGACTCAGTAAAAGATCTGTAGAACAAAGTCCACTGGGACCTGTCGACACTGAACTTAGCCAGCTTCCTCAGACAAAAAAAGCGCTGCTGGCTTTATTTGCACAACAAACTGGTATTACAATCAAAGTTCAGCTTGTTATCAATTTTAGTGCCCAAGTACTTGTAATGACTCAACAATGTCAACCTCCTGACCATTAATCATAGTGTTGACTGGGTTGGAGGGATTATGTCTAAAGTCTTAGTCACATTTAATTCCAAAAAGGCTTCCTGACACCATTTGGAGAAATAGTCTATGACAGGACCATGGGACATTTTGTCCTCCTTCAGCAGGCTCACAATCACCGTGTCACCTGCAAATTTCAAAACATTTCGCTTCTGGTGTGGGAAGATGGCAGCGTGAATTCACGTTTGCAGTGGCCTCATCCATCCAGCAATGTTGGTGTCCAACCCGAAACGTTCCACAGGCTTCTGCACTAGCAGGCGAGGCTGTATGGGGTTGAAGGCTGACGAGAAGTCTACGAACAGCAGTCTGGCATGGTTCTTATGACCCTCTAAGTGAAATCAGGTGGGCCTAGCCCACCTGATTTTCTCTGCGCCCAACCACACTGTGATTTCTGCCTACGCCACAGCCTCATGATGTCAGTTAAAAAAACATGGCAGTGAGGTGAATAAAGTGAATTATTTTTGGTTCATCCAGTGTTCCTCCAGTTCTCCTGTGCTGAGATCAGCAGTAAATGATTTGCTGATTTGCGAAATGTGATCAATGTCTCGTTTACTTTCAACACTCATACCCGAATACATAATGTGGAATGGTGTGGAATGGTTTAGATGAAGAACTCAAGGAAATCATAAGTTAAAATCAATCCAAAAACAGGTACAAAACTTCGTCTTAAAGAGGCACAAGGATGAGGTGGAGATTTTGCTCCTCTCTTGACCACGTGACACCCATGGTGGATGCTGTTATTGTTGTTGTTTTATTTTTTTGGAAACCATTGTTATTGTTTTCTTTGTTTCTTTGTTTTTGTTGTTTTTATTTTTTATTTCTTTTATTGGGATTTTCATTGGGAGTGATGAAGAAGGACAGGATTAGGAACGTGTATATTAGAGGGACAGCTCAGGTTGGACGGTTTGGAGACAAAGCAAGAGAGGCAAGATTGAGATGGCTTGGACATGTGTGGAGGAGAGATGCTGGGTATATCGGGAGAATGATGCTGAATATGGAGCTGCCAGGGAAGAGGAGAAGAGGAAGGCCAAAGAGGAGGTTTATGGATGTGGTGAGAGAGGACATGCGGCTGGTGTGACAGAGGAAGATGCAGAGAAGAGATGGAAACGGATGATCCGCTGGGAGCAGTCGAAAGTAGTAGTAGTAGTAGTAGTAGGGCTACAGGAGCCTCAGAGCCTGCACTACCAAGCTCAAAAACAGCTTCTTTCCCCAAGCTGTTGCCCACCTGAACCTGGCTACCCACTGAATGTCTGTGGATATTTTTACATTTTTTTGTACTCCATCTCTTTTTCCTTTTTTTTTTTTTTTACTTATTTTGAGCTTTTGGTCTTCATGTGTGTACATCTTATACTGTGTTTGCTGTATTTGTCTATGTCTGTCTTGCGCTGTTTGGCCACGCCGCAGCCCTTATTTCATTTTCAACATGTGCCTGCACATTGTTTTTAATGACAATAAATTGAATTGAATTGAATTGAATTGAATTGAATTGAATTGAATTGAAAATGCAGACAATCCTACCAGATTCGCAAAAAACACAAAGTAGCTCAGCAACAAGATCATCAGTGGCTGTGAATGCGGCGGCCATTGCGCTTAGTTTGCTCACAACCCGCCAAAGGCTCCGCCTCAAAGTTGATGACGTCACCAGGGCTAGCAAGGATACGTCGCAGGGCCTTGGGGCGTTCTGTTACTACACATCAACATTTGATTGGCTGATGATACGGTCACTCAAAGTTGTAATCAGTTTGCAGCTTTGGGCTTCGAGGAAAAGCTAGTGCTGATCCAAGGAGCTGTGACGCGCATAAATGACATAGCACATCCCTGCCCAGCCCCACGAGAACACAAGTCATTGAATTCAGACACATTTCAGGCACACTTCAATCTAACTAGGATAAATAAATTGTGGTTATGAGTTTGACAGGGCCAGCAGAGAAGCCCTTGGTGGCCCCGACAGCCCACCGCTGTTTATATCACACTTTTTGCTCACACTGCCCTACATTCTCTGCTGCAGCCACCTAATTTTCCCAAAGCTATGAGAGCTCTGTCTAATCTAATCTGACATAATGTAATTTCATCTGAAAGTGTCGAGGGAAAGAGATACATTTTTTTGTGGTAAGCTTTTTGTACATGCAAGATACACACATTTATCGGAATCTCTTTATTGCCAAGTATGACATGCATCAGGGGAATTTTGCCTTGGCCCAAGATGTAGTCAGCAACAACACAATAAGGACACGATAACAAATTATTAGAATTTAAGAACAAAAATATTAGTCAAGTCAAGTCAAAGTCAAAGTGTCTGTATTGTCCCTTACAGGGAAATTAGTTTGCAGCCAGTATAATAAAAACTCTCACACAAAAACAAAACATACAAACACCAAGGCAGAACTGACAACAGGACATATTGGAACCAAAGGAACCAAACCAAACGAACCAGCGGAGTTCAATTAAACAGACTAAGGAAACAAGGGATCTGCACACAACAGTCTGGCATGGTTCTTACGGCCCTCTAAGTAAAAGCCGGTGGGCTAGGCCCACCTGATTTTCTCTGTGACCACCCACACTGTGATTTCTGCCTACGCCACAGCCCCATGATGTCAGTTAAACAAACATGACAGTGAGGTGAATAAAGCGAATTATTTTTGGTTCATCCAGTGTTATTATGTTATTAAATATTAAGAGCCAAAAATGACGAGATATCACAAAGGGCGTTAGTTTTTGATTAAAAACACAACAGAAGGGGTTAGAAAATGAAAAGCAGTTGTACTTTGCACAGTATTTCTTTCAGAGTAGGCCCCGGGACTCCCGAGGGGCCCTTACAGCCTCTGTTTCTGTTGTTATGGCTGCAGAGGTGATGCAGCATCCTGTCCTGCTGCCGGGCGGCTGTCTCCCTGAGGGCTGCTAGTGTCGCCTCAGTGTTGTGGCAGTGAGCCGGCGAGGGAGCAGCTTTGATAGGGCGTTAAGAGAGGGATTAAAGTGGCTGTGCTGACATCAGCGTGCCAGTTAATTGACGAAAGCGACATCCACGTTGTTTACCAAATCCACTTTGGGGACAGTCTAAATAACAATGTAGGGTTAATAAAGGGGAACGTGTTCGTCTGTCGATGTACAGACGGCTATGCACACATGCACATGGAAGTACTGTGTGTAACTCAATCACCAGCCCTTTGATTTATCTAAATGCCTTAAATACCTGCAATTAACGCAAACACACACAAAACACATTACTAGCCTCGTGTCAACGGCAATGTCTCAACAGGTGCTTTCCATTAGCCAAGGGTGGTGTGGGTCACTCCATTTTAAGCCTCAATTACTTTGTGTCCATGATCAAGTTACACAGAAGCCACCACTTGTCTGATGTAAAAAGAAGGTGGCATCAAATTCCCCTTTAATTCTCCTTTAATTTAATTTTTGGGAAGATGGCAGCGTGAACTCATGCCTGCGGTGGCCTCACCCAGTGCCGACTACGCAGTCTTTGGCCATGTCTACATCTGACTTTGTGCCATCATGTGAAGAACTTTTACGAGGATTTATGTCTGTGATCGCCCATTTCGTTTGATGGCTGGGAGAGCTGGTGTTGGATCGGCTGGGAGAGCAGGGGCAGGCTAAGCTAACTGCTAGCCCATGCAGACCGGCAGTTCTGATCCTAGATAGCAAAATTTCTGTGGCCCGGACCCATTCCTCACCCGACACTTTCATCCGGCTCACATACCGCATGGAATGATGGCACTTGAGCAGTCCGCTCCCGTTTGCCAAATCTGGGCCGGAACCAAGCCATAGCAATTCCGCATGTGCCACATATTTGCCAAAGGTGGCCCATATTTGTTTTGTGATATTTGAGCCATATTCACCATTTACCACACGGGCCACTTCAGGGTCACATCCATATTACATGTTGCCGAGAGCGCCACACCTTTGCCAAAAAAGGCCCACATTTGACTTGGCATTTTTGGGCCATATTTGCTATTATACATGTGAGCCACTTCAGGCTCACATCCATTTTGTCAGGGCCAGAAGAAGGCCATCAGTGCCGCATCATTGCCTGAAGTGGCCCACATCTGGATGCTAGTTGGGATAACACCGAGGGGGGTCTGGCGGCAGCCTCACCTAGCTTCGATTGTGCAGTGTTTTTGTCTGTGTCTGTGTTTGTGTCGTCATGTGGAGTGCGGGGAGGTGTGTCGAAGGTGTCTGGCATGGAGAGCTGGCACTGGATTGGCTAGGGGAGCCTGGTCTGCTGTGTCGGCCCATAGACCACGGCCCTGTCCAGAGCTGCACCCGAGGAGGAAACAGCGAGGGCGGTCTGACAAGATGCGGAAGCGGGGCAGGCTAAGCTAACTGCTAGCCCATGCAGACCGGCAGTTCCGACAGTCATCCTGGCTGGCGTTTGTTCTCTTGGACAGTGAAATTTTTTAATTGTGTCGCAGATTTTCTGAATGGACTGTGTTGTTGACTGTGGGTTTTTTTTTTGTTTTTTTTTTTTGCTTGTTTTTTTTTTTGCTTTGTTCTCTCTGGTTTTGTATGTTTTTGATGGTGTTGTTTTTGGGAGGTTTTGGATGTGCGTTTTTGTCTTTTGTGTTACACTGCTGTGGGCTGGGACAAACAAGATTTAATCTCTTTTGTGTACGCAAGTACATGAATGAGGTAACAATGAATTGTTCCTGATTCCTGATTCACTTAAATACAAGTCAACAGGGGGTGGCACAGTGGCGCAGCGGTTAGTGCGGCGCCTCACAGCAAGGAGGTCCTGGGTTCGAGCTCCGGGGTAGTCCAACCTTGGGGGTGGTCCCGGGTTGTCCTCTGTGTGGAGTTTGCATGTTCTCTCCGTGTCTGCGTGGGTTTCCTCAGGGGGCTCCGGGTTCCTCCCACAGTCCAAAGACATGTAGGTCAGGTGAATCGGCCGTACTAAATTGTTCCTAGCTGTGTGTGTGTGTGTGTGTGTGTGTGTGTGTGTGTGTGTGTGTGTGTGTGTGTGTGTGTGTGTGTGTGTGTGTGTGTGTGTGTGTGTCTCGGCCCCATGATGGCTTGGTGGCCTGTCCAGAGTGTCTCCCCGCCTGCTGCCCAATGAATGCTGGGATAGGCTCCAGCATCCCCGCAACCCTGAGAGGCAGGATAAGCGGTTTAGATGATGGATGGATGGATGAACAATTCAACAGGAGGTTTTTAACTCTCATAAGGACACACAAACACATTTTCTCTCTCTCTCTCTCTCACACACACACACACAACAAATGTTTGATATCTTGTTTGTGCCTAACAAACCACGTAATTGTTATTAAAATCTCACCCACCTGACCCTTGAAGACACACCCTACAGTTACTTCAGCTGGGAAACCTCTAGGACAGCGGTCGGGAACCTATGGCTCGCGAGCCATATATGGCTCTTCCGGTGACGGCATATGGCTCCCAGACAATTTTGAGTTGAAAAATTTTTTTTTTCAAAAAAATCAGTTTGGAACTGATTTTAAAATACTTGTGATATTTCTTAATAATACTGTGTCATTTTAAAGTAAACAGAAATTAGTTTTGAAGATGAATTTCACGGGTCACCCGTGGGTCGGGTCGGGAACCAATGGCTCGCGAGCATGTCCGGGTCATTGTAAAGGTGAAGAAATCAATTTTATCAGATAGCCAACTAGTTTATCCGCTTCAACCCTTGTAACGGAAAAGATGGCGAAAAGAAAAAAAGACGATGATTACCGTGCATTCCAGGCTGCGTGCACAGAGGACTTTGCATTTGTGGAGAGAGCAGGATCTGCGGTATGTCTAATATGCAATGATAAAATTGCATCGATGAAACGGTCAAATATAAAGCGGCACTTCGATACGCACCATGCTTCATTTGGACGGAAATCTCCAGCGGGGGCCAGCAGGAAAAGGGCATGCGAGGAGCTACAGCGGAGAGTGCAGACGAGTCAGCAGCAACTACGTGTGTGGACCAAGCAAGGTGACGGGAATTCCGCTAGCTTTGCGGGGGCTTTGGCAATAGTAAGGAATGGAAAGTCATTCACAGATGGCGAGTATGCCAAAACATTCATGCTTGATGTGGCCAATGAACTGTTTGATGACTTCCCAAATAAAGACAAGATAATCAAACGAATAAAAGACATGCCCCTGTCAGCAAGAACTGTGCACGATCGTAGCATCATGATGGCAAATCAAGTCGAGGAAACACAAATGAAGGACATAAACGCCGGGACATACTTTTCTCTCGCGTTAGATGAGTCAACAGACGTTAGCCATCTATCTCAGTGCAGTATCATTGCCAGGTATGCTGCAGGTGACACACTGCGTGAGGAAAGCTTGGCTGTTTTGCCAATGAAAGGGACAACAAGAGGAGAGGATTTATTCACGTCTTTCATGGAGTTTGCTAAAGAAAAAAAACTACTGATGGATAAACTTATTTCTGTCTGTACTGATGGTGCACCCTGTATGTTGGGGAAGAACAAAGGATTTGTAGCGCTTCTCCGTGAACATGAAAAGAGAGCCATCCTAAGTTTTCATTGCATCCTGCACCAGGAGGCGCTTTGCGCTCAGACGTGTGGCCAGGAGCTTGGCGAGGTGATGTCTCTGGTCATTCGAGTGGTCAACTTTATTGTTGCCCGAGCTTTAAATGATCGCCAGTTTAAAGCTCTGTTAGAAGAAGTTGGGAATCATTATCCCGGTCTGCTTTTACACAGCAACGTGCGTTGGTTGTCAAGGGGGAAGGTGCTCAGCCGTTTTGCAGCTTGCCTGAGTGAAATCCGGACTTTTCTTGAAATGAAAGGCGTCAAGCATCCTGAGCTAGACAACACTGACTGGCTCCTGCAGTTTCACTATCTCGTGGACATAACTGGCCATCTGAACCAGCTCAATGTGAAAATGCAAGGTATTGGAAATACAATCTCATCCCTTCAACAAGCAGTGTTTGCATTTGAAAGCAAGCTGGAAGTCTTTCTCAGGGACATTGAAACAGGTCGTCTTCTGCACTTTGAAAGACTGCAACAATTTAGAGATGCATGCTTAGCAAGTGACTCCACTCAACATCTGGATCTCCAGCAGCTAGCTGGCTTTACGTTCAATCTCCTGCAGTCATTCAAAGCACGTTTTGGAGAATTTCGTGCGCGCACTGGTCTTTTCAAGTTCATCACTCATCCACATGAGTGTGCAGTGGACAAAATCGACCTGATATGCATCCCCGGGGTCTCTATCGGAGACTTTGAGCTGGAAGTTGCTGACCTGAAGGCATCAGACATGTGGATGAGTAAGTTCAAGTCACTTAATGGAGAGTTGGAAAGTCTTGCGCGACAGCGAGCAGAGCTGGCGAGGGAACACAAGTGGACAGAAATTAAAAATCTTCAACCTGAAGACCAGCTGATTCTTAAAACTTGGAACGAGCTTCCTGTGACATACCACACAATGCAGCGTGTGAGTATTGCCGTATTGACCATGTTTGGCTCTACATATGCATGTGAACAGTCTTTCTCGCATATGAGGAACATTAAGACCAACCTACGCTCACGTTTAACTGATGGAAGCCTCAACGCCTGCATGAAGCTCAACCTCACCACGTATGAACCAGACTACAAGGCCATCAGCAAAACCATGCAGCACCAGAAGTCGCATTAAAAGTAAGACATATTTAATTTATTATACGTTAAAAATACTATATGGCTCTCAATGAAATATATTTAGAAATATTTGGCTTTTATGGCTCTCCCAGTCAAAAAGGTTCCCGACCCCTGCTCTAGGACATAAAGAAAAGCTTTGGTGTGAGCAAGTTGAGAAAGGCCAGAATACCCCCGAGTGACGTGTGGGGTGGTATGCACCGACTCACCTCAGTACAGCTGCCTTCAGAGGGACCGAGGTTCAGGGTCTGCTGACTGCCGAAGGCTTGCCTTGAAGCAGCACCGGACACGAAAGCAACCTTGATCAGGCTGGAGCCCAATACATTACTTTGATGAACCAGCAACAACTTGGTCACCTTTCAGTTCACCTACCCAAGGCCAAGGCTAGAGTCTCTTGAGTAGTTCTGACAGTGCAGTTTATGTTCGTTGATTATCCGCCCATCCATCCATTATCCATCCATCCATCCATCCATCCATTATCCAAACTGCTTATCCTGCTCTCAGGGTTGCGGGGATGCTGGAGCCTATCCCAGCAGGCCGGGAGACACCCTGGACAGGCCGCCAGACCATCAAACACACACACACACACACACACACACACACACACACACACACACACACACACACACACACACCTAGGGACAATTTAGTACGGCTGATCACCTGACCTACATGTCTTTGGACTGTGGGAGGAAACCGGAGCACCTGGAGGGAACCCACACAGACACGGGGAGAACATGCAAACTCCACACAGAAGACGACCCCGGACGACCCCCCGAGTTTGACTACCCCAGGGCTCGAACCCAAGATCTTCTTGCTGTGAGGCGACTGCACTAACCACTGCGCCACCGTGCCGCCCTTCAGTGATTGCATCAATTAAAAACATCGGCTTGTCCCCACCTTGAACCACTCACCAATCCCTTTCACAGCCTCAAATACTCCCCCCCACCTTTTCCCGTCATCTTTCCCTCTACTTATTAGGGGCCGTATTCATGAAGTATGAAGCGCCCAGCCCCTACTCTGTGTCTACAGACGCCGTGAAAGGGAATAAACTAGGAAGGTGGGGCTACGGGTTCGTATACGAATACTACTCTGAATAAGAGTTAACTATACCCAGCAAAATTAAGCTTAATGGACTCAACTTATAATTCAGATGAAATAACTGGACCAGACAACCTCCCTCTATAGACAGGTAACGTATTGAATTTAGGAACGTGAATAAAGTAAAGTTGTGACAGCAGCAATGCAAAAAGGCGCACAATTATCAATTATGCCAAATACCACAAAAAAGAAAATACAAATAAAGAATAATATGACTCCAGTCAATAGTTGCACAACCAATACCTTTGTGCATCCCAAGTATACCAGTGCTTTTGATATATATATATATATATATAATTCTAAATGTAAATAGAACAGAGTGCGAAAGAATTTGTATAAAGCGAGACCAGGATTATGATAGTAGTATCATATCTATTTAGTGGACAATATGACACTAGCTGTGAGTATACCGCCAATAGAGCTAACCATCTACAGCGTTTAAATAGATTGGGCCTAATTACTTTGATGGTAAGCAATACTTTAGCAGGTACTCTGCTGTAAATGGACCCCTGGGAATGTACTGGCTGCACCCTAACAGAGCAACTCACCTTGTGCTTTAAAACAAGGGCACGTACCTTTGTTGTACAATAATATACCCCCAAATAAAAACAAACACAATACCTGTTGCTCAGTATCACAAATGTAACAACAGTGGTGGGCCCACTGTTGATGTACTGCCGTATACTATGGCTCAGTCCCACGAGCTACATACAGGTTCAGAGTATAAACGATACCGATAAGCTAACTTACTAGCATATTTGACTAGCAAGACAACCGGCAATGGACGCTGTGGTCAGCTAACTTACAGATAAGCTAACTTGCTAGCATATCTGACTAGCAAGACACTCGTAAACAACACTGTGGTCGATGTAGTATCTTGACTACATGAAACAAGCACACACACAGGATTTGTTTACTTGTATATTGATGAAAACCTCGGGAGCACAACACAGCACAGCCATCTCGGCAGGCATTCATTATGTAGCGCCATCTATCCCTTTTAACTGTCAAGGACACCGCTCCTGAGTTCTCTATACAACTCGGTATCCAATAAACTATTGAAGTATGCTAACTTCGCTTCTTATGTGTTTAAAGTATGTTCTAAAGGCTCTAAATGTCTTACAATGTCATCTGGTAACTCCAACTGAAAAGGTTGACTACCCCTTTAAGGCGCTTAAATATGGCATATGACCCCTTTAAGGCAATCTAACATGGTCTAGACACCTCAATGTGTCACCGAGTAATTTATATTAAAACGGTGGACTAGACTTCCGGTAAGATGGCGACTTGAATAGCAGCACAACTTTCTGCCTCTCGCAAGTTGGCTAAAATAAATCCTCTAAAACACTAAACTCGACGCAAAAAAAGGAGAAATGAGAAGAGGAGGTAATTCGAATAAAGGTAGCCGTACAATCCAAAAGGGTAACGCACCAGATACACAGGGAGCGAAGAAACAGTCGGAGCAAGGTAATAGCAAACACGAGGTTGAAGAAGCTACAATGGCGGCGGACACAGCTGAGACATTGCGTGCTGGATTAGCAGCTATCGCTAAAGAGATAAAAGAATTCAAACAAGAGCTACGAGGTGACTTTGACAGACTCAAAGATGAGGTGAAAAGGGAAGTGAAGGAAGAGATTGCTTGCTTCCGAGAAGAAATGACACAGAAGTTTGCAGAGAGCAACGGCGAAATACAGGCGCAGAAAGCGCACATGAGTGAAGCCTAGAAGCGCATAGCCGAGCTAGAGGAATGGCAGGCGGACTCGACAGAACTACTGATGGACATGTCGACCCAAACGCGCCAGATGCAAGAAAAAATAATGGACCTGGAAGGGAGGTCAAGGAGGAACAATATTTGAATCTTTGGTGTGCCAGAGGAAACGGAGGGAGGCTCCATTACCCAGTACGTGGAACAACTCTTGAATACTCAACTTGACTTAGAAGAAGGGACCAATCTCCAGATACAAAGAGCTCACAGAGCCCTCGCTCAAAAACCCCCTCTGACAGCTCCCCCCAGGTCAATAGTGGTGAACTTTCAACAGTTTGATATAAAAGAAATGATTCTCAAGAAAGCGTGGAAAAAGAATAAGATAGAGATAGGGGACAAACGTATTTACTTTGATCACGATTACGCAGCTGAAGTGGTCCGGAAAAGAAAATCATATTTGGGCATTAAGAAAGTGCTCAAGGGTAAAGGAATTCGTTTCCAGACACCCCTCGCCAAAATAAGGATCCACTGGAACAACGGAACGAAGACATACGACAATGCCAGGGAAGCTGCGATGGACATGAAGACGAGAGGCTGCGACATCGAGATACCAGACGATGACATGGCAACCATGGCCACAGAGCAGGTGGAGGCGACTGGGATGCGAGCAGGGTGGCAACGAGTCCAAGACGCGAAAGGAGGACGTGAAGCTGCACAACGAGCGAAAGAGAAGCACCAGGCCTATCGGAGAAAGTAGGATTGGTATCGTTCTGACTGAGTTGAGCTCCATTACAAAAGGCTTTTTCATCACATGCCACTGAGAGAGGTAGGCTATACGGTTGCCAAACGTTGGACATGCCTAGACAAGGCTGTAGGCCTATCCCATGTGATGGGCAAAATGTCAAGTCTAGAGTGGGGCCCTTTCTGAAAAGGATTTCCCCTTCACCTACCAACGGGGACTCGGGGTGGTTAGGCCCCTTTAGTTGGAAGTTATTTTTGTTGTTGATTAATGTGTTTTATATTTGTAGTTTTTTTGTTTGGAGCTCTGTGGGAATATATGGAAAAAGAGTATCAAGATGTCTAGATGGTTCACACTACTAAAATAATGTCGCTGAATGTTAATGGTCTAAATATGTTAAAGAAGAGGGAAAAGGTTATGATTAAGCTAAAAAAGGAGGATGTACAAATCATATTCCTACAAGAGACCCATTTAACACAGATAGAGCATGGGAAACTCAAGAAATATGGGTACAGACATTCATATTATAGCTCCTACAAGGAAGGGTGCAGGAGAGGTGTTGCAATTTTAATATCAAACAAAACTCAATTCGATTATGATAGGGAGATTGGAGACAAGGAGGGGAGATATATTATAGTGAAGGTGAGGTTAGAGAACAAACCAGTGACATTGGTAAATATATACGCCCCTCCTGAAAGTGATAAAATATTTTTTAAATCTTTGTTTGATGAGATAGCAAACGAGTCAGAGGGGGTCTTAATTTGTGGGGGAGATTTGAATGTCGTTTTGAATCACAAAATGGATACGACCAGTATCAGAAGGACTAAAACACAGGTCACTCGATTTGTAAATATATCACTGGAAGAGATGGGGATGGATGATGTGTGGAGACAATTCCACCCTCAGGAAAAAGACTATACACATTACTCAGCTGTACATAAAGTTCATTCAAGGATAGACTATTTCCTTATGAGCAAAGACGATATTTACAGAGTAAAGGAGTGTGGGATTGGAGGGGCGGATATCTCAGATCACAATCCAGTATATTTAGAAATTAATTTGAATTGTAGAAAGCGAAATACGGTTTGGAGGTTTAATGTGGGTCTACTGAATAGTGAGCAGAGTAAGATTATGTTAAAGACGGATATTCGGACATATCTAGAAGAAAACAGCAATGGGGAAGTAGACCCAACAATATTTTGGGATGCCATGAAGGCGGTCATCAGGGGAAAGTTAATAGCGCATTCAGCATTGATCAAAAAGGCAAGATCAATTATATCCAGAAAGAATACGGACAGGTTAAGAGAAATGGAGAGGGAATACCAGACTGCGGGAAATCCCGTGGTGTTGGAGCAAATCAAATCGGCTAAGTCAGACATTACTAAAGAACTGTTAGATGAAGTTGAGAAAAAAAGCTTGTTTCTCAAAGATATTATGAAACAGGCCCGCGCGCAACTAAACTGTTGGCAAAACGTATTCGCAAACAGCAAGCAGTTGGCCATATACATAAGATCAGAGACCCCCATTCAAATGAGTTAACGAATATACCAGAAAGCATAGAGGACATATTTTTGGGATATTATAAAGAGCTATATTCACAACCCACACCTGCACCCGAAGCGGAAATTAATACCTTTTTAAATTCATTAGATTTACCCTCAATTGGACGGCTTCAAAATGACAAATTAACAGCTGACATCAAGATGGAAGAGGTGATAGATGCAATAAATTCTTTGAAAAACAATAGAAGCCCGGGCAGCGATGGATACCCTGCAGAATAGTACAAAGTGTTTAGGGAAGAGCTGGCACCGATACTTCTGAGATCCTTCAATTGGACACTTCACAATAATAAGATACCACCATCATGGTCAGAGGCAATAATCACAGTAATTCCAAAACCGGGAAAGGATAAAGAATATTGTGGGAACTACAGACCTATTTCATTATTAAATGTAGATTATAAAATATATACGACAATTATCTCCAAAAGGTTAAACTCATTCATAGGTGATTTGATAGATGAAGATCAAACAGGATTCATGAGAGAAAGACAAACGCATGATAATATCAGAAGGACATTGCATATTGTTGATCAAGCGAGTAAGAGAAAACAAGCTACACTATTAGTAAGTTTAGATGCAGAAAAAGCATTCGATCGGGTGTCTTGGAATTTTTTGTATGCAGTATTGGAACGACTAGGGTTCAGCAATAAGTCAATACAGTGTATTAAAACATTATATCAACAACCTAATGCTCGGATTAAAATAAACGGGAGTTTAACGAACAAGTTCATTTTGCAGAGGTCGACAAGACAAGGATGCTGTTTGTCTCCGACACTGTTCGCGTTATTCATTGAGCCTTTAGCGGAGGCCATTCACCAAAATGAAGGAATTAATGGAGTGACAGTGAATGGCACTGTCCACAAGGTGGGGCTATTTGCTTATGATGTCATAGCCTATCTTGAGCAACCACATACATCACTCCCTCAACTAATGAAGCTACTAGAACTATATGGTCATTTATCTGGATATAAAATTAACATCTCAAAAACACAGGTGCTAGTTCTCAATTATACTCCAACCACAGAATTCAAGGGAAAATTTGACTTTAATTGGAATCTAAACAAAATCAAATATTTGGGAATTTACATTACCAAGGAATTGTCTAAATTACATAAAGCAAATTACGGCAAGATCAACGATGTGATGCAAAAGGATATTGATAGATGGTTCACTCTGCCACTTGACTTCAGCTCAAGAATTGAGACAGTTAGAATGAATATTCTACCAAGGCTTCTTTACCTATTCCAATCGTTGCCTGTAGAGGTGACTCAAGCTCAATTTGATAGGTGGGATAGGACAATATCTAGATTTATTTGGGGAGGGAAGAAGCCCAGAGTAAGGTATGAAACTCTCCAACCCTCAAAGGAAAAGAGAGGTATGGGTTTACCAAATCTAAAAGAATATTTCAAAGCTGCCCAGCTGAGATATGCTGTTGACTGGTGTAGGCAAGATTACATGGCCAAGTGGAAAGTCATGGAAAGGGAATATGGTGGGTACCCTATCCAGAATATTTTAGGGGATAAAGAAGTATACAAGAAAACAAAAACCCACATGGATTCAGTCACATTATTTACACTGGAGTTATGGTTTAAATTGATTAAAATCAACAAATTACAAGATGAGATACAGTTATTGAGATGGGTAGCATATGATAGAGACTTTACTCCAGCGAGGCATGATACAGTTTTTAAACTGTGGGTTAACTGGGGAATCACAGCATGGTGCACTCTAGAGGAAAAAGGGGAGATGGAGAGTTTTCAGGGTATGAAAGACATGTTTGATTTGGAGAATCATGACTTCTTTAGATATTTACAATTAAGGGATTATTACAACAAACGTATCAGGGGAGGACCCTCCATGGAGGTGAACAGTGTGATTCAAATTATAATTAATGCATATAAAGGGAGAAAATCTAGGACTATATCTGTACTATATCAAGCTCTCACAACTAGTAAACACTCAACTACATATATAAAAGAAAAATGGGAATTAGAATTTGGCACAGAAATTACAGAGGAGGACTGGCAGAATATGTGGAAAGTTCATCAATCCTCCACTAGTTCGCGGATATGGAGGGAATTCTCCTGGAAAAATCTGATACGTTTTTTTATTACACCAAAAATCAAAAATAGATACTCCAGCACCAAACTGTCATGCTGGAGGAAATGTGGAACAGAGGATGTAGACCACTCGCATATATTTTGGAAATGTAATAAGCTAGCGATGTTTTGGGAGATGGTTCATGATGTAATACAAAAGGTACTTGGATATGACTTCCCTAAGTGCTATATGACCCTCTATTTCTGTAATTTTAAAAACGACGATATAGGGCCAAGTGATAGATGTTTGGTTAAGATACTACTGATTGCGGCTAAGAAGGCAATCACAATAAAATGGTGCCAGGTGGACGCCCCCACACAAGGACAATGGATGGAAATAGTGGAGGACATTCATACAATGGAAAAACTGACTCATCGATTGAGACTTACAGTACCTCGGATGGAAGACCAGTGGAAGAAATGGACATGGTTTAAGGAGCAAACACGCGACAACGTAATTTATGAAAACACTTAAGACTGGAAAGTTAGACCCACAGGAAGCTCTTGTAGTTCATTTTTTGTGTGTTTTTTTGTTTGTTTGTTTTGAGTTGCCCTGTTGGGCTTGTGTGCAAGTAAATGTAGATAATTCAATGTTTACTTCTGAATACGGATGCCATGTTTGTAATGAACTAAAAACTTCAATAAAAACTAAAGTGATAAAAAAACGGTGGACTAGCCCTTTAAGGTTCTAAAATATGGTGTATTAGCCCTTAAAGGTTATATACTATGGTCTAGACATCTCTGGGTGTCACTAGGTTACTTCCAGTAAAAAGGTGGACTAGCCCTTTAAGGTTGTAAAAATACGGTGGACGGTCCCTTTAAGGCTAACTCAACATCTCACTTACTATAGCCTAGACACCACAGGAATAAACACACATGAATAATCCACACTCACACAGGTACTTAGAATTATATACACTACCGTTCAAAAGTTTGGGATCACATTGAAATGTCCATATTTTTGAAGGAAAAGCACTGTACTGTTCAATGAAGATAACTTTAAACTAGTCTTAACTTTAAAGAAATACACTCTATACATTGCTAATGTGGTAAATGACTATTCTAGCTGCAAATGTCTGGTTTTTGGTGCAATATCTACATAGGTGTATAGAGGCCCATTTCAAGCAACTATCACTCCAGTGTTCTAATGGTACAATGTGTTTGCTCATTGGCTCAGAAGGCTAATTGATGATTAGAAAACCCTTGTGCAATCATGTTCACACATCTGAAAACAGTTTAGCTCGTTACAGAAGCTACAAAACTGACCTTCCTTTGAGCAGATTGAGTTTCTGGAGCATCACATTTGTGGGGTCAATTAAACGCTCAAAATGGCCAGAAGAAGAGAACTTTCATCTGAAACTCGACAGTCTATTCTTGTTCTTAGAAATGAAGGCTATTCCATGCGAGAAATTGCTAAGAAATTGAAGATTTCCTACACCGGTGTGTACTACTCCCTTCAGAGGACAGCACAAACAGGCTCTAACCAGAGTAGAAAAAGAAGTGGGAGGCCGCGTTGCACAACTGAGCAAGAAGATAAGTACATTAGAGTCTCTAGTTTGAGAAACAGACGCCTCACAGGTCCCCAACTGGCATCTTCATTAAATAGTACCCGCAAAACACCAGTGTCAACATCTACAGTGAAGAGGCGGCTGCGGGATTCTGGGCTTCAGGGCAGAGTGGCAAAGAAAAAGCCATATCTGAGACTGACCAATAAAAGAAAAAGATTAAGATGGGCAAAAGAACACAGACATTGGACAGAGGAAGACTGGAAAAAAGTGTTGTGGACGGATGAATCCAAGTTTGAGGTGTTTGGATCACAAAGAAGAATGTTTGTGAGACGCAGAACAAATGAAAAGATGCTGGAAGAATGCCTGACGCCATCTGTTAAGCATGGTGGAGGTAATGTGATGGTCTGGGGTTGCTTTGGTGCTGGTAAGGTGGGAGATTTGTACAGGGTAAAAGGGATTCTGAATAAGGAAGGCTATCACTCCATTTTGCAACGCCATGCCATACCCAGTGGACAGCGCTTGATTGGAGCCAATTTCATCCTACAACAGGACAATGACCCTAAACACACCTCCAAATTGTGCAAGAACTATTTAGAGCAGAAGCAGGCAGCTGGTATTCTATCGGTAATGGAGTGGCCAGCGCAGTCACCAGATCTGAACCCCATTGAGCTGTTGTGGGAGCAGCTTGACCGTATGGTACGCAAGAAGTGCCCATCCAACCAATCCAACTTGTGGGAGCTGCTTCTGGAAGCGTGGGGTGCAATTTCTCCAGATTACCTCAACAAATTAACAGCTAGAATGCCAAAGGTCTGCAATGCTGTAATTGCTGCAAATGGAGGATTCTTTGACGAAAGCAAAGTTTGATGTAAAAAAAATCTTATTTCAAATACAAATCATTATTTCTAACCTTGTCAATGTCTTGACTCTATTTTCTATTCATTTCACAACATATGGTGGTGAATAAGTGTGACTTTTCATGGAAAACACAAAATTGTTTGGGTGATCCCAAACTTTTGAACGGTAGTGTATACAAATGTATTATGAGTAATAATTATTAGAATGAATGAAAGTAATAATCCTCAATGGCTAACAAGCATCTGCATTCATATACACACAAATGAATCAGACCAACACATTAGCATGCAGCTCAACAACCCTATAACTAAGCCGGCAATAAAAATAAAAGAAAGTCAACCCCCAGTTGCAGGCCTGTTTCTTTATCGGATACGTTGGGGCCCTAAACAGCCCTCTTCGCTTCCCTTGGGAGCCCGCACATCCAACTTGTACTCACAAAGAATGCTCCTCTTCGTCTCGCGCTTCCCGCCGGAGCGCAGCAGCGAACGTCAGGCCGGCAGCCATCCTAGCTAACTGGCTAGTTAGCCGTTAGCACCATCTCACGGTCGAACCGTGCGCTCGCCTCGGCAGCACAACACGGTAACAGACGACTCCTTCTGCGTTCCTCGATGGTCGCATGAACACACCACTACACTGTAACTGATAACGTTACTTCACTAAACTAGAAGACGGCCCGACTCACTGTGGGGCAAGCCCCTTACCGCATCCAGTCCATTCGCGCGTCTTGCTGTGCTAGCAACGAACACCGACTGGCTAGCTCGCTCCGTAACGTCGCTGGGTCCACATATGGGACTGACGAGTAGTCAGTTTGTCTCCCCAGTCCACACAAACAGTTCCCGGGATGGGTCTCGGTCAGACACCCGCACACATAACTGTTCACTAAACTTCAATTACATTTCTCTCCCCGCAAAATAGCATATAACAACTCGACATCAAACTGCTCCGTTTTGTTCACACAAGGGACGAGTGACCTCCTTTCTCTCACAGTTCAGTCTGCTCGCGCTGACGTTCCCCGCTGCCCTCTCAACCAATCACATTCAAGGTAAGTTATTCTCTCCACAGCCAACCAATCACAACAATGGTAAGTTTTCAACAATAAAAGTAAATGCATTTCACATTGGTAAACAACTGTTTTGCAGAACAATATCAACAATATAATATATTCATATTCAAAAGGTAAACAAAATAACAAACAGGCCAAACTCTTATCTAATAGTGCAATATAATATATCTAAGGCCTATAATTTAACCACAGGGTTACAATTACGCAACAGCACTACATCCGGGGAAGGTTCTAGGTAGTAATGGGTAAACCAATTTACTGGCACTGCCACGTAGTGGACATACAGGTAAGTGGATCTGGTTTAATACACAAGTTACTACACTCCCCCACCGTTAAGCTAACAAAAAGTTTCTCCACAGGGATCAACAATACTAATAACAATGAAACAAAGTAGGTATGTGCCAAACCTGACCTCCAACTAGTGTAATGTGATTCAACGTGACTCATTCTAATCAACATTTAACAGTCACTTTCGAGGAAACAATTATATATTTTTTTCTAACATGTTTTCAGTGCTACCTAGGAAGTTCAGGGTGGACTACCTGACTCCCGTGAGATCGAGGCACATTCTTGCCTTTCCTGGAACATGATCTTCACCATTACCTATCATAGTCTTTCAGATAAGTTGGGGAACGCTTCTGCCGGGTGGAGTGACAAACCTCCTGTGGCGGTGGTGCGACAGGTAAGACCACTCTTTCTGGGATGACCCTCTCTGATTCCCGAGGTTCAACCGCAGATTTCTGTTCAACCTCCGGGTTCTCTGATAGTCTCACAGGACTATCAGAGAAAGCGCTGTGTGGGTTTCCTCCGGGTGCTCCGGTTTCCTCCAACAGTCCAAAGACATGTAGGTCAGGTGAATCAGCTGTACTAAATTGTCCCTAAGTGTAAATGTGTGTGAGAGAGTCGACCCTGTGATGGCCTGGCGGCCTGTTCAGGGTGTCTCCCCACCTGCCGCCCAATGACTGCTGGGATAGGCACCAGCATCCCTGCGACCCTAAGGAAAAGCGGTTTGGATGATGGATGGATGGATGGACAGAGGAGTTCTCTCCACCATGTTTCATAGTTAGGAGCTAGCTTTAGTGTTAAATCACTTCATGAACCACTCTCAGCCAAAACCGTAGGAGTCTTAAAATTAGGGCTGACACGCCCATTAATTTTAGGAGCCCTAAGATGTTTCCTGAATACAGCCCCTGGTGTCTCTTTCCTCTGATGCATCCTTTCCTGTCCCTCTCACCTTTCATCTCCTCTCCCATGCTATTAACTCCTTTTTCCTCTCCAAGGCCCGCGGCTCCTGATGACAGCTGGAGCCACCAGGGCTCTGAGGCGCGTCATCGTGCTGCATCCCCAGTGTCCGGAGTCCAACCACAACACTCCCAATACACTCAGTAAGGTGCAGAGACAGAGACAGAAACACAGAGAGAGAGAGAGAGAGAGAGAGAGAGAGAGAGAGAGAGAGAGAGAGAGAGAGAGAGAGAGAGAGAGAGAGAGAGAGAGAGAGAGAGAGAGAGAGAGAGAGAGAGAGAGAGAGAGAGAGAGAGAGAGAGAGAGAGAGAGAGAGACCTTCGACCTTTAACCAATCCTTTAATGGTCCAACTTTTTATTTTCATTATCCACCCATTATCCGACCCGCTGATCCTTACTCAGGGTCGCGGGGATGCTGAAGCCTATCCCAGCAGTCCCTGGGCAGCAGGCAGGGAGACACCCTGGACAGGCCGCCAGGCCATTACAGGGCCCACACACACATTCACACCTAGGGGCAATTTAGTACGGCCGATTCACCTGACCTACATGTCTTTGGACTGTGGGAGGAAACCGGAGCACCCGGAAGAAACCCACGCAGACACGGGGAGAACATGCAAACTCCACACAGAGGATGACCCCCAAGGTTGGACTACCCCGGGGCTCGAACCCAGGTCCTTCTTGCTGTGAGGTGACCACACTAACCACTGCACCACCGTGCCGCCCCCTCCTCATCATATTCTTCATATTTTTTATAACTCCATTATAATTGCGTTATCCTCTTTCAATGTTGTATCGTGTAAATTGTGTAAACACAACATCATTGCACGTTGTCCGTCTTGGGAGAGAGTTCCCTCCTCTGTTGCTCCCCCTGAGGTTTCTTCCTGTTTTTTCTCCCTGTTAAAGGGTTTATTGGGGAGTCGTTCCTTATCCGATGTGGGGGTCTAAGGACAGGATGTTGTGTTGTTGTAAAGCCCCCTGAGGCAGATTTGTAATTTGTGATATAAAATTGACTCAAGTTTGGTAGAATTAAATCTATTGTCTTGTTTTCGGCCAAGGAAACGTTTCTGCTTGCTAGGTCATATTCCTACCGAGTCAGAAAACTCCATCAAGCATTAGCAAAGTATTCCATATGTAAAAAAGAAAAGAAAGAAAAATAAAATAAAATCTACCGAGAGCAACACCATGCCCAGCACCATCACTGCATCCCAGCTTCCCGTTTGTGTCTCCTTACTCCACAAACACACAGAGCACACACAAACACACACACCGTGAGTGAAGGACACCAGAAGACAGCAGCAGGGGCAGTGCGGGGTTGGCTGCCCCAGCTGGCTCAGGCTGGCTAATGAGCCTGTTTCTCATTTTGCTTCGTAGCAACTGAACAGGTCCTCCGAGGCTAATGAACGCTGCTTGTCCTTCTGCAGGCTCAAGACGCAACCATGTGCCACGGAGGAGACGACAGGGGGCTCTGTAGGGGCCGGAATGGGACCACATGTCCACGAAGGGGGTTGAAATAGTCAATGGTTTGTTATTCTCAGATCTGGGTTAACGCAATCGGCATGCACGTGCACGTGCGCGCGCACATGCACACGCAACCCCACACACATTCAGACAAATGGAAGCTCGTTCAGACAGCAGAGATAGTGGGGGAATGGGTGGAGATTGTTTAGCTCACTGGGGAAAAAAGCCAAACCCTGAGATTTTTGTTAATGTTAGATAACTCTTTTCCTCTCCAATTAAAGGAGAGGCTCGTGATTCAGACCTCTAGCAAGTTTTTCCACCCTTCACACATGATGTTTGGTTGATGGGTCCAGTATCCAGTCCCTGTCCAAGTCTTGCAGTGATTTCTCTCAGGACGCCGGTGGAAGCAGATGGACGGCTGCTTGTGACTGTCATGGTGCCATCCCAGATAGCATCCAGATGTGGACCACTTCAGGCAACTATGCGGCACTGATGGCCTTCTTCTTGCCCTGACAAAATGTATGTGAGCCTGAAGTGGCCCATATGTATAATACCAAATATGTGGCACATGCGACATTGCTATGGCTTGGTTCTGGCCCAGATCTGGCAACCAGGAGCGGACAGCCCAAATGCCATCATTCCACGTGGTATGTGGGCCAGATGAAAGTGTCGGGTGTGGGTTGGGTCTGGGCCACAGCAATTTGGCTATCTTAGGTGCTGTGTCCTGTTTCAGTTGTGCCCCCTTGATGGCCTTCACATTTCCACCCCTAAGTTTTTTGTGTGACACCTTCTCCATGATGAATGTCAATAGCTGTA
Source organism: Lampris incognitus (assembly GCF_029633865.1). Lineage (NCBI taxonomy): Eukaryota > Metazoa > Chordata > Actinopteri > Lampriformes > Lampridae > Lampris > Lampris incognitus. The sequence goes on from NC_079211.1 coordinate 111,268,932, forward strand.
CAGTGCTTTTTTTATTAGAGCTATGACATGTTATTAGTAAGTGAAAAAGGAATAAACTGATGATTTGACGATGCCATCGAATAGAATAGATAAAGATAGATACAGTATCAAAATCATAATCATCTCTTCTTTTTTTTCTGTGATGGCACAAACTCACGTTTGTGGCGGCCTCACCCAGTACTGTCCATGCTGTGTCTTTGTCCACGTCTAAGTTTGTCTTAGTTTGATGGCTGGGAGAGCTGGTGCTGGATCGGCTGGGAGAGCTTGGTCTGCTGCGGGCCCAGGGACCACAGCCCTGCCTGGAGCTGTGCCCAAAGAGGAAACACCAAGGGCGGTCTGACAGGACGCAGAAGTGGGGCAGGCTAAGCTAACTGCTAGCCCATGGAGACCGGCAGGTCCGACAGTCATCCTGGCTGGCGTTCGTTCCCTTGGACAGTGATTTGTTGTTGCATAGTTTGGATATACACTCACTGGCCACTTTATTAGGTACACATTGCTAGTACCGGGTTGGACCCCCTTTTGCCTTCAGAACTGCCTTAATCCTTCGTGGCATAGATTCAACAAGGTACTGGAAACATTCCTCAGAGAGTTTGGAACATATTGACATGATAGCATCACGCAGTTGCTGCAGATTTGTCGGCTGCACATCCATGATGCGAATCTCCCGGTCCACCACATCCCAAAGGTGCTCTATTGGATTGAGATCTGGTGACTGTGGAGGCCATTTGAGTACAGTGAACTCATTGTCATGTTCAAGAAACCAGTCTGAGATGATTCGAGCTTTATGACATGGCGCGTTATCCTGCTGGAAGTAGCCATCAGAAGATGGGAACACTGTGGTCATAAAGGGATGGACATGGTCAGCAACAATACTCAGGTAGGCTGTGGCGTTGACACGATGCTCAATTGGTACTAAGGGGCCTAAAGTGTGCCAAGAAAATATCCCCCACACCATTACACCACCACCACCAGCCTGAACCGTTGATACAAGGCAGGATGGATCCATGCTTTCATGTTGTTGACGCCAAATTCTGACCCCACCATCCGAATGTCGCAGCAGAAATCGAGACTCATCAGACCAGGCAACGTTTTTCCAATCTTCTATTGTCCAATTTTGGTGAGCCTGTGCGAATTATAGCCTCAGTTTCCTGTTCTTAGCTGACAGGAGTGGCACCCGGTGTGGTCCTCTGCTGCTGTAGCCCATCTGCCTCAAGGTTCGACGTGTTGTGCATTCAGAGATGCTCTTCTGCATACCTCGGTTGTAATGAGTGGTTATATGAGTTACTGTTGCCTTTCTATCAGCTTGAACCAGTCTGGCCATTCTCCTCTGACCTCTGGCATCAACAAGGCATTTTCGCCCACAGAACTGCCGCTCACTGGATATTTTCTCTTTTTCGGACCATTCTCTGTAAACCCTAGAGATGGTTGTGTGTGAAAATCCCAGTAGATCAGCAGTTTCTGAAATACTCAGACCAGCCCGTCTGGCACCAACAACCATGCCACGTTCAAAGTCACTTAAATCACCTTTCTTCCCCATTCTGATGCTCGGTTTGAACTGCAGCAGATCGTCTTGACCATGTCTACATGCCTAAATGCATTGAGTTGCTGCCATGTGATTGGCTGATTAGAAATTTGCGTTAACGAGCAGTTGGACAGGTGTGCCTAATAAAGTGGCCGGTGAGTGTATGTGTTCTTAGTTTGGATATATGTGTTCTAGTTTGGATATATGTGTTCCAGTTTGGATATGTGTTCTTAGTTTGGATTTGGATGTGTGTGTTCTTAGTTACGATATATGTGTTCTAGTTTGGATATATGTGTTCTTAGTTTGGATATATGTGTTCTTAGTTACGATATATGTGTTCTAGTTAGGATACATGTGTTCTAGTTTGGATATATGTGTTCTAGTTTGGATATATGTGTTCTTAGTTTGGATATATGTGTTCTTAGTGTGGATATATGTGTTCTTAATTTAGATATATGTGTTCTAGTTTGGATATATATCTTCTTAGTTTAGATATGGCTGGGGTGTCCCTGATTCCTAATAAAAATTGGTTTACATTTCAGTAGACTCATTTGTACTTGAGAGTCAGTGGACCTCAAATCATACCATCAAAAGACGTAAACAGGGCAACTGGTTCTTCTGACGCCCGTAGAACTGAATGCTAGTAGTCCTCCGTTTAGATTTGTACTGTGACTTAACATCTTGTTTTTCTCCAAACAAGATGAGGGTGAGGTAATGCCATTTGTTTTCAAACAAACTTGTTTCAAGAATATTCTCACATGCTCACACACATTTGTTTTTCTATAAATGTTTGCGCCCGTCGTTGACTACATGCATCCCCTAGCCCTTAACCCAAACCTTAACTATCACAACCACATGCCTCACCGTAAACCCAAGCCCTAAACCTAAACCCAAGTCCTAACCCTAAACCCAAACCCTAACCCTAAATCCGAGTCCTACCCTAAACCAAAGTCCTAACCCTAAACCCAAACCCTAACCCTAAATCCAAGTTCTAACCCTAAACCCAAGTCCTAACCCTAACCCAAGTACTAACCCTAAACCCAAGCCCTAACCCTAAATCTAAGTCTTAAACCTAAACCCAAGTCCTAACCCTAAATCCGAGTCCTACCCTAAACCAAAGTCCTAACCCTAAACCCAAACCCTAACCCCAAATCCAAGTTCTAACCCTAAACCCAAGTCCTAACCCTAAACCCACGTCCTAACCCTAAATCCAAGTCCTAACCCTTTAATCAAGGCCGAACCCTAAACCCAAGTTCTAACCCTAAATCCAAGTCCTAACACTAAATCCAAGTTCTAAACCTAAACCCAAGCCCTAACCCTAAATCCAAGTTCTAACCCTAAACCCAAGTCCTAACCCTAAATCCAAGTTCTAACCCTAAACCCAAGTCCTAACCCTAAATCCGAGCTCAAACCATAAACCCAAGTCCTAACCCTAAACCCAAGTCCCAACCCTAAATCCAAGTCCTAACCCTAAATCCACGTCCTAACCCTAAATCCAACTTCTAACCCTAAACCCAAATCCTAACCCTAAATCCAAGTTCTAAACCTAAACCCAAGCCCTAACCCTAAATCCAAGTCCTAACCCTAAACCCAAGTCCTAACCCTAAATCCAAGTCCTAACCCTAAATCCAAGTTCTAACCCTAAATCCAAGTCCTAATACTAAACCCAAGTCTTAACCCTGAACCCAAGCCCGAACACTAAGACCAACTTCTAACCCTAAACCCGAGTCCTAACCCTAAATCCGAGTCCTAACCCTAAACACAAGTCATAATCCTAAATCCAAGTCCTAACCCTAAATCCAAGTCCTAACCCTAAACCCAAGTTCTAACCCTAAACCCAAATCCTAACCCTAAATTCAAGTCCTAATCCTAAACCTAAACCCAAATCCTAACCCTAAATCCAAGTTCTAACCCTAAACCCAAGTCTTAACCCTAAATCCAAGCCCTAACCCAAAAATAGACCCTTAAATAAGCGAGGAGCAGCCAAAATGTCCCAACTTTGGAAAAAATCTCTCCACTCTGATAGTTTAAAATTCAAACTGGTCTTCACAAAGATAGGAGTACAAGAAAACACACACTCAGCCATTCACTCCATCCTTAGCCACATCTACAATTTCTACAAGTGATATTCTTCGACTTGTTTCATTGAAGATGAGTCAATACAGAATGCTTTGGTAAATTGGGTATGTTTGGGAATGTGGTCTCGTCTGCGAGGGACAATTTAACGCTCAGCCTGAATGAGTGCCTGCACGTCATCCATTTGCAGAACATCTTTGCCATCCTCTCCATTAAACCCTCTCCCTCACACATACCTGCACATACACACACGCACACACGCACACACACACGCACACACACACACACACACACACACACACGCACGCACACACACGCACGCACACACACACACACACACACACACACACACACAAACACACACACACACACACACACACGCACACGACGAGCAGGGCTTAGCTCTGATGACTTGCCAAGCCCCCTCGGGGCCTTCTGAACCGTGTCGGGTTGTGTCGCCTGACGGTGGTGATGATGGGCGGAGAGGGGGAGACAACAGCTTTGTCTCTGTGCAAGGCTTTGTTGTGCTGTGTGTAGGAGGGTCTGCTTCCTGTCTTGCATTATTAATACCTGATGTTCACAGTTGACCTGGTGTTCACACACTTGCCTCGCCAGGCCCACCGTGATACTGTGTGCTCTGTGTGTGTGTGTGTGTGTGTGTGTGTGTGTGTGTGTGTGTGTGTGTGTGTGTGTGTGTGTGTGTGTGTGTGTGTGTGTGTGTGTGAAAGATAGGGAGATGTAGAGAGAGAAAGAGAGGTGGAGTAGGGGTTGACAATTCACTTAATGGTACATTCCATTCACGATAAACACTTCATGTGCGATTCATTGTGAGCAATATGCTCACGCGGCATGATTGTTTTCTCTTTTTTTTTTTTTTACCCCCCCCCCTTTTCTCCCTAATTGTATCCGGCTAATTACCCCACTCTTCCGAGCCGTCCCTGGGAGGGCCGCAGACTACCACATGCCTCCTCCGACACATGTGGAGTCGCCAGCTGCTTCTTTTCACCTGAGAGTGAGGAGTTTCACCAGGGGGACGTGGCACGTGGGAGGATAACGCTATTTCCCCCAGACCCCGCCCCTCTCCCCGAACAGGCGCACCGACTGACCAGAGGAGGCGCTAGTGCAGCGACCAAGACACATACCCACACTGACTTCCGGTTTCTACTGCAGCGGTTATACCAGTTTCCTGTTTGTTGGCGTGCGCTATTGACGATGGCATATTTTTCGCGATGCCTGCGAGATTTACCATGGATAAATGTCAACCACATGCACACAACTGTCCACACACTTCCACCTGCACCTACCAGCAAACGGGTGAAAAGGTTCTTGTACATATTAAGCTACGTACACAATTTGAGGATGAACGGACGGAATTGCCAATAGCACACGCCAACAAACAGGAACGACCGCTGCAGTAGAAACCGGAAGTCAGTGGAATACAGTTATGCACAGAGTCTACAGTGTCTGTAGGGACGTCCGACCAAGCCGGCGGTAACGCGGGGATTCGAACCGGCGATCCCCGTGTTGCTAGGCAACGGAACAGACCGCTGCGCTACCCGCACGCCCATAATGATGGTTAATAAACTGCATAATCTTCACCAGACTTCTCTATAGGCAAGGTCTATAAGGTACAACGCAGCATTTGTTTGGTTTTCCAGCTTTCTTAAATGAGCCCTGAAACTCCCGGCCGGTGTAAAACTGGCCCTTAACGTAGGTAATGTGCCCAGACACCACGTCGAGAGAACGAAGAGTGGGGCTCGGCGCTCCCTCGAAAAGCCCTGAGAGAAACCCTCGCTGACAACCATATAATGAGCCTCTGTGAGGATTTCTCCCCATCTTATTGTGTCTTCATCTTCCCTCTCTGAACCAAAGGGTGGAAAATAATAAATAAGGGACCGCAGGTAGGGAGCAAATTACCCATGCTTATTTATTCAAAGCCCCGTCACCCCAGAGAGAGAGAGAGAGAGAGAGAGAGAAGAGAGAGAGAGAGGAGAGAGACCCCCTCGGCTCCTCTCCCAGGCCGGAGCCTCTGCCAAGTCACATCCACACCCACCGCTCAGGAGGAGAGGAATAACGACACGTGAAAAGAAAACGAGAGAAAATGTGTTTTTTCCTTCCCAAGAAGCTGCTATAGACCCGGGGGGGGGATAGCAAGGAGAAAGAGGAAAGAGATTATCTGGGTGGAGATGGAGAGAGCTGGGAGAGGAAGAGGAGAGAAGACGGAGGAAGACAGGAGAGAGGACAGGAGAGGAAAACAGGAGGGGAGACTGGAGAAGACAGGAAGAAGATGGAAGGAAGACAGGGAATAACATAGAAGGAAGACAAGAAGAAGATGGGAATAAGACTGGAGGAAGATAGGAGGAAGATGAGAGGAAGACAGGAATAAGACAGGAGGAAGATAGGAAGAAGATAGGAGGAAGACAGGAATAAGATAGGAGGAAGACGGGAAGAAGATTGGGAGGAAGACAGAAATAAGCCAGGAGGAAGATCGGAGGAAGACAGAAGAAGATGGAAGGAAGACAGGGAAAAAGATGGGAGGAAGACAGAAATAAGCCAGGAGGAAGATCGGAGGAAGACAGGAAGAAGATGGAAGGAATACAGGAATAACATAAAGAAGACGGAGGAAATGGGAGGAAGACAAGAAGAAGATAGGGAGAAGACAGGAGGAAGACTGGAAGAAGGGAAGACAAGAGGGAGGAAGAGAGAAAATGAAGACAAAGAGGAGGGGAAAGGAGGCTGGTTAGGTTGTGTCCTCGCTGCAGGGAGGGAAATGCGAGGAAGGAGGAGGAGGAGACGGGGGGGGGGGTAAGCATCCAGGGTGGAGGTAGGGTGTGGGTGGAGGGGGAGCTAGCGTCTCCCTGGGGTCTGGGAGGGAGAGGAGGACAGTGCACCTCCCACAGTGAAAGTCAGTTGGGGAGCGCTTTCTGTTCAGGGAAGGAGAAATAACCCTCACAAACCCCTTTCAAAAATATGGAGACACATCTCCTACTCTGTAGCTGTGAAGAAGAAGAAGAAGAAGAAGAAGAAGAAGAAGAAGCTTTGTTGCAATAGCGAGGGGCTTCTCCTTATGTCTCACATTTCCCACCCCCCCCCCCCACACACACACACACACACAGAGTCCGCGTTGCATCTCATCACTATCACCTATCTTACACTTACATACAATGCCGGGTCAAAATCGAGACAAAATCGGGACAAAATCGAGACCAAAAAAAAGATCAAAATAGAGACAAAACATTTTGTCTTATTCAACAGAGAAAATCGGGACAAAATCGAGATAAAATCGGGACAAAATCGGGACAAAATCGAGAAAAATCGGGTCAAAACTCGAGATAAAATCGGTCAAAATCGAAAATTGGGACAAAATCGGGACTAAATCGGTACCAAATCGAGATAAAATCGGGACAAAATCGGGACAAAATCGAGATAAATCGGGACAAAAATCGAGATAAAATCGGGACAAAATCGAGATAAAATCGGGTCAAAATCGAGAAGAAACATTTTGTCCTGCTCAACAGAGAAAATGCCCAGAACAAGGGCAGAGTAACCTACCAGTGCAGTAACAGTTCAACACCAGGTAAAAGATTTGGTGAAGCAAGGTAAATATCCTTCAGCTGTGGTAAATAATCTTACAAGAGTCCCTTCCTGACGAGTAAACGCTTCTGAACAGCAGATGACCAGATGTTTCTGCGTGATTTTTAAGGCTGTCGGACCATCAACTGTTTTTACAGTTTACATCCAGAGCAGATAATTCAGCTTCATCTCTGCGTGAGTCTCCTGGCTGCTGGACTGGTGGGACCGTGCCGTCTCCTCATCTCTTGTGTTGTGGGTTTGGAGGCACTGATTTAGATAGGTAGCCTCAATGTAGGAAAATGCGGCAGGTATAAATAAATAAATAAGAATAAAATGGATATAAACATCTGTTAAATGTAATTTGTTTTAAGTTAAGGGGTCGTTTTCCTTTGACAGAAAACAAATGCAGTTCAGTTCATTGTCATTCATACTATCTGTCATCGAGGTGAGACGGGGACAAAATCCTTCTCAACATTGGTCCCCCCCAGGTGCATTTTTTCCTGTCCCTTTTCCCCTATTTTCTTTTTTTCATCAGACTTTAAAAACAAAACAGCTTCTCCTAAAATGAATCATAAAGTGATTTTTTTTCTTTTGTCTCTACGGATTTTCAACAAAATATCGAAAACGGTGGCATCAAACTGTGCCCTGGAAACATGAAAACGCTTCCTGCACGTTCTGAATGACAGCGGAGTGAACCAGGCAGCGCGCGCAGGCACGCACGCGCAGGAAAAAACAACAGACACGCGACAAAGATCTTTGTTGTTGGGACGGCTTTGACTTTGTTTTGTGCGTTACTTATTCATGACGCACAACCAACAGAGAGAGAGAGAGAGAGAGAGAGAGAGAGAGAGAGAGAGAGAGAGAGAGAGAGAGAGAGGAGAGAGAGAGAGAGAGAGAGAGAGAGAGAGAGAGAGAGAGAGAGAGAGTCTAGTGGGGGGAGAGACTAGTGGGGGGAGAGAGGGAGGGGAGAGAGAGAGAGAGAGAGAGAGAGAGACTAGTGGGGGAGCGAGAGAGGGAACGAGAGGAGAGAGAGAGAGAGAGAGAGAGAGAGAGAGAGAGAGAGAGAGAGAGAGAAGAGAGAGAGAGAGAGAGAGAGAGAGAGAGAGAGACTAGTGGGGGAGAGAGGGAGAGAGGGAGAGAGAGAGGGGGGGGGGCGAGAGAGAGAGAGAGAGAGAGAGAGAGAGAGAGAGAGAGAGTTGCGCGCGCACAAAGCGGAGTCTCTCACTCGCCGGCTCAGACGGTGGAGACACGCAAACAGCCGGAGTCAGTCGGGCAGCAACTGCGCATGCGCACTTCTTGCGGCGGAGAACGGGCAGATCAGATCGCACGGGAGGTAGGCTGAAGAGACCGGCGGTAAAAGTGAAAGAGAAGAGAAGAGAAGAGAGGAGAAGAGAGAAGAGAAGAGAAGAGAAGAGAAGAGAAGAGAAGAGAAGAGAAGAGAAGAGAAGAGAAGAGAGAGAAGAGAAGAGAGAGAAGAAGAGAAGAGAAGAGAAGGAGAGAGAGAGGAGATGAGAGAAAAGAGAAGAGAAATTAACAGTGAAGGTCTCAGGTAAGTACTCTTGTCTTTTTCCTTATTTATACCACCGTCTTGCTCATTATAATGCCACCCCATTATTTTATGTAGAAGACTGTAATGAACATGCTTTATGTAAACACTATAATGAACATGCTTTATGTACAACACTGTAATGAACATGCTTTATGTAGAAGACTATGATGAATATAATGAATATGCATGCTGCACATGGTCACGTGCATCACAGCATATAATGAATATTGCACTCTGTTTTCAGCTCTGTTCGTTCTCTGCAAGCTCCCTTTCAGTGTCTAATCTGCAGAAATAAGGCAATATGCCGTAGCAAAACTTTCATTCCCTGCCACAGCTGGGATGGCTGTGTATTTACTGCCTGGTTCACTAACCAGACGGTCCCACAAGGCTGCTCTCCTCGCACGGAACAAAACACAAGTGGGCAAAGGTGAACCACATGCAACAGTTCGCCTCTGTGTGTGTGTGTGTGTGAGTGTGTGCCAGAGCACTTTCCATTTCATATTTATTCATCTGTGTTGAGTTTCCCGGAGTCAAACAGATAAGAGCAGTGTTGACGTTCTGCAGCTCAGTCGAGAAGGTCGAACCTTCAGCCTCCGACAGGAGAGACGTCTCCATCTGAGAGGAGGAAGGGGGAGGGGGGAGAGGTGTGATAAGAGACTCTCTTCTCACGGGTGTGTGTGTGTGTGTGTGTGTGTGTGTGTGTGTGTGTGTGTGTGTGTGTGTGTGTGTGTGTGTGTGTTTGTGGACAGGAGAACGGTGTGAGTGGCGGAGACGTGAGGGAGGCCAGAGCGGCGGGTAGGTTTGTGACGGTGTGCTTGGTGGCGTGTCAGGTTTTGGGGAGAGTTGTGGAATCTGGATAAACAGGTGCTGCCTCTGGGTGAGAGCGGCTGACAACACCGTCATGCAGATTGTATGCATCTGCGGCACACAGCCCCGTTTAATTCTGCATCATTGCCATGCTTTGACACAATCTCGCCGTAGAACTTGAGTTTGGTTGTTATAAACTAATATTTTCTAGGTAATCCACATCATGCATGTAGTCTTAGTAGTGGACAAGAGTCAGCCATGAATGAGAAGAAGTTGCAGACGTGTGTAGTGCTTTTTGACCTTTGCCATGTTTGCACAGCGCTGACGTGGGCAGAGACAGTCTTACAGAGGGGAGGGGTGAATGGACGCATTGTTTTGGGCATGCATACGTCCCAGAACAAGATGCATGTGAGTCATGTGAGGGTTTAAAAAGGCCCGTGGAACAAGCTGCCCGCAAACCTGGCGATCACATCACCAACCGTACAACAACAAGAAAATCTGTTTATCTAATATGTTCTAGTTAACAAATGCCATTACCGCACACAGTATTTGATTTTTTTTCGAGTGACAGTTTCAAATGGACTTACAAGGGAGCAAGAGCTAGACCTCACACTTTGGTGTTGTTGGGAAAACATTAACCACCAACATTCTGTTTACCTTACTGTGAAGTCAGAGAATTGTTACTCCATGCTGGACGCCTCAGCAGGAAGTCAGGCGGGTGCAGCCCACAGACATCTATAGTACAGCCCACAGACATCTATGGTGCAGTCCACAGATATCTATGATGCAGCCCACAGACATCTATAGTACAGCCCACATCTATGGTGCAGCCCACAGACATCTATAGTGCAGCCCACAGACATCTATGGTGCAGTCCACAGACATCTATGATGCAGCCCACAGACATCTATAGTACAGCCCACATCTATGGTGCAGCCCACAGGCACCTATGGTGCAGCTCACAGACATCTATGGGGCAGCCCACAGACCTCTATGGTGCAGCCCACAGACATCTATGGTGCAGCTCACAGACATCTATGGTGCAGCCAACAAACACCTACGTATAGTACAGCACACATCTATGGTGCAGCCCACAGACATCTATGGTGCAGCCCACAGACATCTATGGTGCAGCTCATAGACATCTATGGGGCAGCCCACAGACATCTATAGTACAGCACACATCTATGGTGCAGCCCACAGACATCTATAGTACAGTCCACAGACATCTATGGTGCAGCCCACAGACATCTATGGGGCAGTCCACAGACATCTATGATGCAGCCCACAGACATCTATAGTACAGCCCACATCTATGGTGCAGCCCACAGACATCTATAGTACAGCCCACATCTATGGAGCAGCCCACAGACATCTATGGGGCAGCTCACAGACACCTATGGTGCAGCCCACAGACATCTATGGTGCAGCCCACATCTATGGTGCAGCTCACAGACATCTATGGGGCAGCTCACAGACACCTATGGTGCAGCCCACAGACATCTATGGTGCAGCTCACAGACATCTATGGTGCAGCCCACAGACATCTATGGTGCAGCCCACAGACATCTATGGTGCAGCCAACAAACACCTATGTATAGTACAACCCACATCTATGGTGCAGCCCACAGACACCTATGGTGCAGCTCACAGACATCTATGGGGCAGCCCACAGACATCTATGGTGCAGCTCACAGACATCTATGGTGCAGCTCACAGACATCTATGGTGCAGCCAACAAACACCTACCTATAGTACAGCACACATCTATGGTGCAGCCCACAGACATCTATGGTGCAGCTTATAGACATCTCTGGGGCAGCCCAGAGACATCTACAGTACAGCCCACATCTATGGTGCAGCCCACAGACATCTATGGTGCAGCCCACAGACATCTATGGTGCAGCTCACAAACATCTATGGGGCAGCCCACTGACATCTATGATGCAGCCCACAGACATCTATGGTGCAGCCAACAAACACCTACGTATAGTGCAGCCCACATCTATGGTGCAGCCCACAGACATCTATGGTGCAGCCCACAGACATCTATGGTGCAGCTCACAGACATCTATGAGGCAGCCCCCAGACATCTATGGTGCAGGTCACAGACATCTATGAGGCAGCCCACATATATGGTGCAGCCCACAGACATCTATGGTGCAGCCCACAGACATCTATGGTGCAGTCCACAGACACCTATGGTGCAGCCCACAGACATCTATGGTGCAGCCCACAAACACCTATAGTACAGCCCACATCTATGGTGCAGCCCACAGACATCTATGGTGCAGCTCACAGACATCTATGGTGCAGTTCACAGACACCTATGGTGTAGCCCACAGACATCTATGGTGCAGTCCACAAACACCTATAGTACAGCCCACATCTATGGTGCAGCCCACAGACATCTATGGTGCAGCCCACAGACATCTATGGTGCAGCTCACAGACATCTATGGTGCAGCTCACAGACATCTATGGTGCAGGTCACAGACATCTATGGTGCAGGTCACAGACATGTATAGTGCAGCCCACAGACATAGTTCCTGACACGTGCAAAATCACAGCCCTGCATGCTGCAATGGCATGACACCCTAGCAGCATACGAAGGGAAAGTGCATGGCTTTTAAAAAATATCTAATAGATAAATTTTCTATTAAATACAGAGATGGAGAAAAAGGGGGAGGTAAGTGGGGGACTGTGAGGCTGGATTGGGTGATTAGAGAGTGATGATGATAGTGGTGATGATGATGAATTAGTGAAGGATCAAGGAAAGTTCACAGAAAATATGCTGAGACGGCAAGAGCAAAAAGCTGATCTGAGTGCGTATGAATAAACGGATTTATTTTTTTATTTTTTTGGGAGAGTTGGGAGGACAAGATAAACTGGGTGAGTGATGGAGCCCGGGGCCCTTTTGAACAAAACATTGTGTCATATCTAGGAGGGGAGATCTGTGTGTGTGTGTGAGTGAGTGAAGAAGAGGGTAGGAGAGAGAGAACGAGAGAGAAGAGGGTCTCTGCCACCTCAGTAGAGGAGTACATTATGGCTGTTTGGGCACATTAAGGGGTATTAGCAGGAGGGGTGGCCCTGAATAATACATGGTCATTATTTATGAGTAGAGTGTGTTTGTCCTCTGGAGCATATGCAAGCAGACACATAAGTATGACGCCTTGCACACACACACACACACACACACACACACACACACACACACACACACACACACACACACACACACAGAGTTGGGTATATTGACAGTGTGTATGCACGTGTATTGTTGTGCATGGCGATTTCCCCTGATCCTAGGATCCGAATGGCGTCATTGTACCCCAGATAGCAAAGTTGCTGTGGCCCGGACCTGGCGCAGATCTGACCCTTTCCTGCGGCCCACATACAGCGTGGAATGATGGCACTTGGGTGGTCCGCTCCTGTTTGCCAGATTGGGGCCAGAATCAAGCCATAGCAATGCTGCATGTGCCACATATTTGCCAAAGGTGGCCCATATTTGTGTTGTGATATTTGGGCCATATTCACCAGTTACCACACAGGCCACTTCAGGGTCCCATCCAGATTACATGTTGCCCAGAGCACCGCATCTTTGCCAAAAAAGGCCCACATTTGATTTGGCATATTTGTGTCATATTTGCTATTATACATGTGGGTCACCTCAGGCTCACATCCATTTTGTCAGGGCCAGAAGAAGACCATCAGTGCCGCATCGTTGCCTGAAGTGGCCCACATCCGGGTGCTGTCTGGGACTGCTCACACACTTCCAATTTCTTCTTCTTCACCTGTTCCAACTAAGTGACACCACAGGGGCAGCAGACATTTAGCACGCTCCACTGAATGGTCAATGTGCACTACGGGCCTGTCTACGGGCCCATTACGAGTTGGACTCAGTGAGGTGGCTTGTATTATCACACCACATTAGCTCCGCGCACCTGCAAAAGAGTCGTATTTGCGTAACTTCAGAATAACCTGAAACCTCTCGAGGATCCCTCTTGTGTTGTTTCTTTTCAGCATTTTATCTGGGTGCACCCAGTCACCTGGCTGTCATGCCGCAGGGTTACGCTCCAGGGCTTTCGGTTGGCCACGAGTCTTTAGCACCGAATTTCCAATCACGAGACTAAGAAACAAATTCAACACCACCTCCTATGAAAATAAAAGATTAAACACCGCGGCAGACACGGAGGTGAGGGTCACCAAGCAGTGTCAGCGAAGTTATTCTATATAAAGCATGAAAAAAAAGTTTTTAAATTTGACCAGCTTAACACTGACATACATTAATTTGCTTTACCTAAGAGGAGGTCAGCGGTAACTTTGTTCGGCGGATCCCGGGGTGAGAGTCCATCAACCTGGAGACTGCCCATCCTGTCAGGGGGAGCAGGCCACAGTGATCCTGCCGTAGCAAGGGAACACACCTACACAGTCTCTCTCACACACACACACACACACACACACACACACACACACACACACACACACACAGACTGCTAGTCCAACCTGTGGAGAGACAGGGCCGGCTCGTCACGCTTCAATGGCTCCAAGTTGAGGTGACAAGAGCCCCTGGCAGCAGGCAGATGGAGTGATTCAGAGAGGTCCCACTGTTGCCTACACACACACACACACACACACACACACACACACACACACGTGGAGCAGGGGCTCCATGAGGTAGTTGGAGGTTAGATGGATGGTTCGGTCCTTGTCTAACTAATGCTGCATCCAAATGGAATCCGGTGAATGGCAGATGGCCAACCGGAAGTCATTATCGTGGACGAGAGCTGGGCGGTAAAATCAGATGACGCCAGCAAATTATGCCGACAGCGGCAACGGCAGAAGGCATTGCCGCCCTGAGTTGAAATATTTTAACCTTTTGCTGTCCTCAGAATTTACAACCGGATGTTACGTAGCACATCACAAAACACTAAGGATGGCGGATTAATTTTATCCGCGAGTTTCCTGGGGAAACTGGGGGGGGGGGTTCACTGGGGAAACGATTATGGGTAATACTTGCGGTGTTTTCGGTTATTTCATCCTTTTTGGGCTCCGTGAGGTTGTGTTCCTCCCACATCATAAGCTAATTTGGCTGGCTAGCTCTTCATGAATGAATGAGACGCCGTACACGAAAGACGGTTAGCGTACCGTTAACATGGAAAACGCCGGTTCCGGTTCAGTGACAGGACGCGCCGGAAGTCGCGCCCATAATTCACGCAAGGTATCATGGGGGCTATAGGAATAAGGTGGATAGGTCGGCTATATGAATTGACAGAATTAAAATCAAAAATCAAATCAAATCAATTTTATTTGTATAGCCCAATATCACAAATTACAAATTTGCCTCAGTGAGCTTGACAGCAACACAACATCCTGTCCTTAGACCCTCTCATCGGATAAGGAACAACTCCCTAAAAAAACCCTTTAACAGGGAGAAAAAATAGGAAGAAACCTCAGGGAGAGCAACAGAGGAGGGATCTCCCTCCCAAGACGGACAACGTGCACTGGATGTTGTTTACTTACTGTATACTGTATTTAATTACTGTATATAATTAAATAAAACAAACACAAAACACGTTTTTACAATTTAATTTATTTATTTATTCTTCAAACAATATCACCATAGTAACTAGCAACCCATGAAGTTTTTTTATATACAGTCCCGACATTCCGTCTCGCAGTTTGTGGCTTTTCCTGTTCCATTTTGTCAACTGTCGTTTACCGTCTCCCGGAATCCCTGTAGAGCATTAGGCTCGTTTGCTACATTAGCATATTGTTGATTTGGATGAGTCTGTTAACACACATGATCTGATGCTTTACTGACCTGCTGGAGCAAACCTGTCAAATGGCTTGCTGCATGCTCCTGCCCAAGGTCAGAGGTCAAGGGCTCATGAAAGAGTTAAAAGAATGAGTTGATACTCACAGCACCACCCTGCCACAAATACAGATGTGTCCAATGGGCGCCCTTATCTAAAGCCACTTCCAGCGGGAGAAAAGAATAGCTTAACGGTGTCATGTGTAATATTTTGGCTCTGTTGAGGCATAAAAAGATGAGTAAATATCCGCAGGGATTGTTGGGTGGTACTGATAGCATCAGGGTAAACAAGTCACTTCCAAATCCATTCCCCAGACTTCATCACTCACAAACACAGGAGCTGAGTTGTTTTTAATGCTGTTTGACACACCTTCTCCCATACGACTTAGCTAACGTTTGCAGTCCCCCGCAAACTATGCAGAGACCATGCCAAACGACCTCTACTGGGGCCATTCGAAAATGACAGATGTCAGCTAACATCATGTATATCTGCTACCTTTCTATCTGAATTTGATTGTCTTGGTTGTTTTCATTTGTTATTGGTTTTCATGTTGCTGAAAAATTTGCCAATTGATTGCCAATTTCATTAAGGCACAATTAAACTTTAGACATTGACGATTCTCTTTCCTCTGAAAGACTAGACACCCACCCCCACACCCACCGATGTGGCTATTAAAATCAATCACCCCAATCTCACTCCTATCGACTTTTTCTATACAGTAACAACGTCGTTAGCTCAACCCCCAACCAAAAAAATAAATAAATTAATAAATAAAATCAAGGTCATGAAGGGCGAACCAAAAACTCCAGGGGAGGAGCACGGCTCTGGCTCTGTGGCATTGACCTTGATGGAATCCACAGAGTGAGAGGGAGCTGGGGGGAAAAAACACTAGGTGGTATATGTGTGTGTGTGGGGGGGGGGGTGCGTGTGTGTCTTTGTGTGCACATGCTGTGTGTGTCTATCTGTGCATACGGTTTGAGGTTTGGGACAGCTCTTAGTGCACAGTCTCATTAATCTCCAGCCACAGAGAGACGGCCTTACAGACTGGGAAAGAGAGGGGGAGTGTGCATGTGTGTGTGAGAGAGAGATTTACCCAAGGCGTTGGTTGGGTAAAAGAGGGAGTGAGCAAAGGAGACAGCGAGGACGGAGGTGGAGGGGGGTTAAGTAGGAAGGCATTAGAGCCATGTAAGAGTCACAAAGTGCTGGGTCAATCAAAACAAACCCCTGCTAAGGACCTTATATCCACCAATATATGTGTATGTGTGTGTGTGTGTTGGGGGGGGGTGCAGAACAGTCTGGAGAGTCAGTGGGGTATAGGGCTCAAGGGTACACAGGCTTTCATGCTAGATAGCTTCCAGATAGAGAAGTACAGAGAGACACACAGCGCGCATGAGAGAGAGAGAGACAGAGAGAGAGACAGAGAGAGAGAGAGCAAGCGAGCCAAGATTTGCCATTGTGTTGTAGTGATTGAGTGTAATTTCTCAAGCTCCATCAAGAGCGGTGTCTTTATGTGCAAGCTGGTGTAACAGAGTTAGAAATGCACTTTAATCCTTCTTATTTCCAAATAGTATTTGTTAATTTTATCTTACTGAGTAAATTTTATTTACCGTTATTTTTAATTATTCCTGTGGAAATTGCCATACTGGACATCGCCTTTTTGTACCTCCTGAGTTTCCGTAGCCCCGTCCTCCTCACATTGCCATTTTGCATGGCCGAGGGAGCAAATAAATGCTGGAAAACAACCCCTTGCGTAGTCACTTTTCATGCCCTACCCACATCTGTTACACTTGCATGGATATGTATTTGCACCATGTGTACTACTACTACTTTCGGCTGCTCCCGTTAGGGGGCGCCACAGCAGATCATCCGTTTCCATCTCGTCCTGTCCTCTGCATCTTCCTCTGTCACACCAGCCACGTGCATGTGCTGCATGTGAGTTGATGTGCGTGCACGAGCCTGGTGCTATATGAACTACTTTGGTGGGAAAACAAAAAGCAGTTATCAGTCTACCTACCAACCTATTGACCTACCATATACCTACCTATCTTACAAACTTCCTACCTGCTTACTGACCAACCTATCCATCTATCTATCTATCTATCTATCTATCTATCTATCTATCTATCTATCTATCTATCTATCTATCTATCTATCTATCTATCTATCTATCTATCTATCTATCTATCTATCTACCAAACGCCCTACTTACTGATGATCATGACTGATGAATAATTCAGCATGATCATAAATCAAAATTGGGACCATTTTGTTGCGTAAAATTAAATGTTACGAATATGTTACATTTTTAAAGAAACTTAAACTTGACATAGAGTGATGGTAACGTTCATAAAATAAATTGGTATTGGGATGATTGAGAGACAACTAACTTCTGCCATTCATCATGCAGCTAACTAGGGGAATATACTCAAAACATACTTTAGGGCGGCACGGTGGCACAGTGGTTAGCGCGGTCGCCTCACAACAAGAAGGTCCTGGGTTCGAGCCCCGGGGTTGTCCAACCTTGGAGCAGATCGTCCTCTGTGTGGAGTTTGCATGTTCTCCCTGTGTCTGTGGTGGGTTTTCTCCGGGTGCTCCGGTTTCCCCCACCATCAAAAAGACATGCATGTTAGGGTTAATACTCCTGTCTGTACCCCTGAGCAAGGCAATGGAAAGAAGAACTGGAGTTGGTCCCTGGGCGCTGCCCACTGCTCCTAGCTACACAGATAGGATGGGTTAAATGCAGAGCGTAATTTCCCCACGGGACCTATTTTGCATAAACATCTGTCTTATGGAGTCAACACAAATTTATATTTCACCGCTAAAGGAAGTATCTTCAGTTCAAGCCTTATGCTGTGTTCGTGACATCGCAAGTTGGAAATGTCCATCTGAGTTCTGAGTTATCCTGAATGCAGCGCGACACCCATCATCTGATTAATCAGTTCACGTGAATGAGTCTTGAAGCAACGTTACTGATGTTGATGTTGTCCGAGGAACAGCATCAGAGTTATTGTCAAGTTTATTTCAGAGGCTCAGTATGTGGGCTATGGGGTCGTTTACACAGTTCTTCGCACAGTTCTTCGTGCTTTCATGCGTGATAACGCTCTCCCTGGGCGTCCTCTGTCATGGCGCGGAAGGATATCATGGCGGCTCCGAGAGCCGAGTCACTTTCAGCCGCGAGCTCCTTCTTTCTTGACGGACCTCGACGAAAGGCGGTGTACCGGCGAGTATACCGACGGAGCTGTACACACCGCACAGTCCGGATAAAAAGGCTTCCCGCCGGACTTCTCATCGAAAAAGAGGAAGGGGAGGGGTACGCCGGAAATGAAAATTCTCAGTCTCGACAATCGCCGCAGGCTTCCACTGTCAATAACCCTGCTATCCAGTGTGCAGTCTACCAGGCACAAGGTAGGGGAGCTGGGAGCGTGGGCCGAATAAAATAAACCCGCCTTCTTGCCTTTACTGAAACATGGTTCAGCGAAATGGACCGGGGCGAGGACCTGACGATACGTGGGTTTGGTAGCCCATTTCGGCTGGAGCGGTCAGCGGAAATTACCGGGAAAGAGTCGAGGCGGGGGAGTGGGTTTTGGTCAGCCAGAGGTACTGTAACACCGTTGTGGTTCGGGAGGAGCTATGCACTCCTGACGCTGCACTGCTGTCAGTCTCACTCCGCCCTTTCAACAGCTGCTCGTCACGATACTGTACGTTCATCCGCGAGCTAATGCGTCCGCCAATGCACAACTGATTGCCGACGTAACACACAGGCTCGACTCGATCTGCCCGGATGCCCCCAAATTTATCCTTGGAGATTTTAACCCCTGTATTTTAAACAAGACTCTGAGGGCATACGGACAGTATGTGACTTGTGCCGCCACACAAAAGAACACTACGATAGACCTGTGTTATGGTTCGGTGTGCGGCGCTTACAAGTCCTTGCCCATGCCTTCCTCTGGTGCATCGTACCATAACAGTGTGTCTTATGCCCATGTACAAACCCTCCTTCAGGCGGCTTGAGTGTGGGGAGAAACAAGTAAAGACTTGGTCAGAGGACAGCGTCTCCTCTCTTCAGGCATGTTTTGATTGCACTGACTGGCGATGTTTTTATGATGCTTGTGATGAATATTGATGAACTTTCTGACACTATCTCGTTACATCACATTCTGTGTTGACTCAGTTATTCCAACTAAAAAGGTTGTTACTTACCCAAATAACAAGCCTTGGATCACTAAAGAGCTCAAATCGGTTATTAATAAAAAGAAAAGGACCTCTCGAGAAAAAGGCTGTCTCCAGAGACGTGAGGAATGAAATAGCTAAGGCCAAAATGAGGTACAGGAAAAAAAGAAATGCAATATAGCAGTGGGGACCTTAGAGCAGCCTGGCAAGGGATCAAATCTATGGCCTCCATTAACCAATATGCAAGTGAAACCAAGCAACTGATCAGTCTTAATGGAGTGGAGGATGCTGATCTGTCAAACACTTCATTCCTTTTTCTCTCTCGCTTTGAAAGGTCTGATTTTACTCATAATGTTTCCAGGTTGAGTGAGTCCCTTGTACCTCAGAATAATATTGTGATATCTTAAAAACATGTCACAGCCTTATTTAAGAAAATGAACATAAGGAAGGCTGCTGGCCTCAGTGCCATCTGCGGGCGCACTCTGCGCTACTGTGCTGACCAGCTCAGCGAGGTGTTCATTAAACTCTTTCAGATGTGTGCCAACTGTTACCTTCAATTTGGAAAACTTCCACGATAATTCCTATTCCCAAATAAAAAAATTCCAGAGAACTAAATGAGTTCAGACCTGTTGCACTTACATCACTTCCAATGAAAAACTTTGAGAAAATTTTTAAAAGATGATGTTGTCTCACTAGTTGATGGCAAACTAGACCCCTTGCAGTTTGCTTATCAAGCTGGCAAGGGTGTGGAGGATGCAAAACTTTGTATGCTTGACAAAGTATATAAGCACCTGGAGAAACCCAATTCTCATGTGAGACTTTTATTTGCCGACTTCTCTTCGGCTTTTAACAAGATGCAACCTCACATTTTGATCGAGCGGCTTGCTTCTTATTTTAATTCACCTGATCATCTTTTAATGTTACTTTTAAACTTTCTAACAGACAGAGCTCACAGGTTTCAGTTAATGGAGTCATGTCCAATGTGCAGGTCTCAAACGGGCTCACCGCAGGGTTGCGTTCTTTCCCCCCTGCTTTTTATTTTGTATACAGACAGCTGCAGGTCTTCTAAAGAGGGTAGCTATCTGGTGAAATTCTCTGATGATACCGCACTTTTGTCTGTTCTTCGGGGCTCGGAGTCAGATCACGGTTGTGTCCTACCTGCCTTTGTTGATTGGTGCGAAGATAACTTCCTTGACCTTAATGTGTCAAAAACTAAGGAACTTATCATTGATTTTAGGAGAAACACTGATATACCCAATGCTAGCACTATACAATGGCGAGGATGTTCTAATTGTTGACACTTATAAGTACTTGGGAACTGTGTTCGACTCCCAACTCAAGTTCGATGTGAACACATTTAATTGTCAAGCGTGGACAACAAAGAATTTACTTAATGCGGAAACTTAACTCCTTTAATGTCTGTAACCCCATTTTATGTATTTTTTATCAGTCATTTATTGAAAGTCTTTTAACTTTTTCCTCTATTTGTTGGTTTAACAGGTTGACTGTGAAGGACAGAAATAGACTAAACAGTATCGTTAAGGTCTGCTCCAAAATAATCGGAGTCCAGCAGAGAGACTCGTGTTCCCTCTGGGAGAAACGTGTGGCCCAGAAAGCAAAAGGAATTGTTAGGGTTGATGCTAGATCCAACGGGGTGTGGGCACGGAAGTAGCCGTGATTGGCTGTTGTGTCGGCCAATAGACAGAGTGGAACCTCGAAGCGCACTGACTTGAAACAAATGATGAGCACTGAAACATTTAGCTAGCTAGCTTACAACTGACCTTAACATTGCCAGATTGTGCTGTTATGATAGCTAATGTTAACGCTTGCTAACAATGGAAATTAAAAAAGAGTTTAAACCCTAACCCTAACCCTAACCAACAACCAATCACATCTACTTCCGTGCCTACACCCCGTTGGATCTAGCATCAACCAAATGTTAGCCAATCTGACCAGGTCCTGTCCAGTGAATTCACTGTAATGCCCTCAGGCTGGCGCTATAGAGTGCCCCCTAGGAAAATGAATCGCTATTCTCGGTCCTTCATTCCTTCTGCTATCAGGCTGTTAAACTCTGAGATTAGTCATTTTAAATAAATGCTTTATATTGTTTTAAACCACAACTGAGATGTAGCAGTTGACGTCACAAACCTTATCGCAGCCATACTGGCAGGAAAAAGTTCCGTGGAGCGCCAGTCTGTCAGCTGTAGTTCGATCAGCTGATTTGTAGCAACATGGTATCATAAACATTGTAGACAGTTGCTTTGCCCCGGGGTGTAAAAATAAACGTACTAAGGCTACGGGAAGTCGTTTTACCGTCTTCCTGGGCATCCACAAAAAAGTCAATGGATTGCTGCCATCAAATGGGCGAAGAGCGCGAGTGATAAAAACAAAAGATGGTACCCGACTGCCAATGGAAATCGCTTGTGCAGTGATCATTTTATATCGGGTAAGCTTACTAGCTTACAGTTAATAATGATAATGATAAGAGTAGGCTATGTTTTTTTGTGATAGTAGGCCTAACATGATTTCCGCTCGGTCCTGCAACTCTGCTAAAAGGATGTTTCTTGCTTCGTTGTCATACAGACTTGTGAGCAGCTGTGGCAGATCTAATGTAAGGCATTTCGGCACATAGGATCCTGCATGCTCTCTGACGGTTGACAACACCACAGGTTTTATGGCCTTTCCGTCTTTTTTACAGCACTTTGCAAGGGTGTCATACAACTGAGCTCTTTCAGCGTTGGTCATGGATTGAAAACCTGAGCTGCTTGCTGCACTGATGGTTGTCTGCTTTTTGCTGTGTTGAGAGTCGTTAAAAAATTATGTCCTTTACTTGCTGGTAAGGCACTTTTTTCCACATATCCCTTGCTTGGTATTGACCATTTGCATTTTTTTATGTCACTGCTACCTCTTCTGTGGCATGGTTGCGCTGCCAAAGCCAAAACAGCACAGCTGACACAGGAGAGCAACTCTCACCTAAACCAGCTGTGCAGTTATAGTGAGCACCCAGCACAGCCCCATCCTCACAGATGAAACCCCAAGGCTTCAGCTGCGGTTCATTAAGCCTCTGTGAAGGATTCACCTGCTGTAGGAATTAGATTGAAACATTTAGGTAGAATACATTCATTGAAAATAACAATATGGTTTGATCAACAGTTTTGAGGGGGTGGGGGGGTGAGGGAGGCTGCTAAATTGTTCGTTACTACAGCTAACGTTGGCCTGAAGGGCTAATGTTTTTAGCCACAATGCTAACCTAACCAAGGTAATCTAACAAAGTGCTTCGTTTCGAGATTACATCACACTCACTTTTCCTGTAACAACAGAGAGACCTTCTGCTGGGCCATTCCAAAATTGGATACCTGACACGAACTCAGATTTTGTCCATTTATAGCCTTCCAGACTTTTATAAGCCCCTAATGAACTACCGGTGTAGACGGAGGCGAACGCATAGCCACGGGTGGGCAAAGGTGGGCAACGCCCACCCAGTTGGCACTCCTGCCATCCAATCAGAAAGCGTCACTTTGGCTGGCAGTGCATTTCGCAAATACCAGCAGCTTCTTGTCTTTCTTTTATGTACACCGCGAGCATTCCACTGTACACGCTAGCTTGTACACTCCACCCAGTTGGCACTCATCCAATCAGAAAGCTTAATTTTGATTGGCAGTGTGTTTCGCCAATGCCAGCAGTCCCCGGGCTCATCTTTCTTTCACGCATTCCACTCTAGTTTGTCCACTGGCTAAAGCCACACGAATTTCCCCCCCAAAAAAATAATTTAAAAAAAACTATGGCCAAAAAAAAACCAAACTAATTTATTAAACTTTGTACTAGTGAGAAAAAGACAGCATGAAGAGGAGGAGGAAGGTGCGACCACTTCTGAAGTGGAAGAGCCGAGTAAGTTGAGTTAGAACGTTGTGTATTGTCAGCACAGATACGAGGCTATAGCTAGCCAGTTCGGCTTCATTGATGAGTTGCTACAGTAAAAGCAAATCTGAATAGGTCAGCTACAGACAATGAAAATAATCTGTCGGCCTCAGAAAATGTTCAGAGCACATGCAGAAATCCCAGATGCTGTATGCATAGCTTATGTTATATGACTATGCTGCTGCTGTTATATCGCTATACACATGCGGACCGTGCCCATCTGACTTTTGTCTGTGCCTACCCACAATCAGATTTCTGGCTATGCACCTGGACGGAGGGGTAGTTGATCAAGTAGTTATATATATGTCAGGATACTGGAGGCCGGGAACGCCATTTGTAACCTCAATTGGTTTAAAAAGGATGCTAGGAAGGTCACCGGGATGGGATATTTGTAATCTTTTAAGTTTTTTAGAATATAAGTCAGTTTCGTGACTTTGAAAATGGGAAGGGCACTCAGACGCTATATACTTGGCCCTGTCCATCGTGCTGCTCTGGCAGTCGTTTTTTTCCTGCCAGTGGGTTAAAATTCTATTTTTTGTGGCTTGTGGGCCTGTGCGGTCACCAACTGTAGTGGGGGATGTGGCGTGCAATGCATCTTGGAATGCTTCATCTGTTAATTTATTGTTCTGTTCTTTTGATTTGTGTGAATTTTTATCCTTCGCCTGGTCCTTGTGTGAGTCAGCATGCAGGGCCACATGAGGGTGGCGGTGTGCATCTCTTGCCCATGTACTGAGCCGTCTGTCGTCTCTGACATGGTGGTGACTGCCGCTTGTCTGTCAGTTTGTGTATGTCTGGGTGGACTGGGAACTGAATTGCCCTTCTGGGGTAAATAAAGTTGTCTGAATCTGAATCGTCCAGCCATCCGTTATGTTGAGGCTCCTCAGACTGCGTTCAGAACAATCATCTGTTTTGGACAATGGGGGCCCCAGCAGCAGGCTTTGTTTATTACTGCCCCAGTGGGGCACAGCTTGGCTTTAATACCCTGGCAACTGTGGAATCATCTCCATCCTCCATCTACACACTCTCTCTCTCTCTCTCTCTCTCTCTCTCTCTCTCTCTCTCTCTCTCTCTCTCTCTCTCTCTCTCTCTCTCTCTCTCTCTCTCTCTCTCACACACACACACACACGTGTTCTCTATCTTCCCATCAATTTGCCTCCTTCTTTCTATCACTTTCCTCATTAATCGCTGGCCTCAGGGGACCTTACCCCTAGTGGATGCACTTGAACAATGGTTGCCTTAGGAAACTAGCAGCAGGCGTTACAGGCACCTGATGATGCAGGTGGGGTCGCTTCAACTTTTCCTCCTCTTACGCTTTGTTCCTTCTTTTCCTCTCACTATTCCTTTCATGCTCTTTCTCTCTCTCTCGCTCTGTCTCTTGCTCGCTCTCTCTCTCTCTTGCGCTCTCTGTCTTGCTCGCTCTCTCTCACCCTCTTGTTCGCTCTCGCTCTCACTCTCACTCTCACTCTATCTCTCTTGCTCTATCTCACTCTCTCTCTCTCTGTGAGCGGACGTGCGAGTGAGTGGATGGAGTGACAGCGTGTCACTTCAGTGTGAGTTTCTAAAACTTGAGCTTTTTTCTATCCATCTTGTCATTTTCATGTGCTTTTTGTTGTTTGTTGTCTCCAGTTAGGTTTTGTGTGGCAGTGTTGGTGATGAATACAGCCAGGGTTGAACATATGAACGCCAACTCTTGGCTTCCATTACAGTACAGGCAAACGTGTATTTATGTCGGCCGAGCCGGGAAAAAGGACTGAAGACTGTAAACTGCGATGAGCTCTAGTTTACTGGGAGGGCTGAGGCCAGGATAAGGGTGGTGTTGGAGAGGGGGGCTGTGTTCAGCCAGAGGATGAGCTGGTTTTGCTGCAGAGTTGGGGTAGAAGGGGTCTTACAGAAGGCGGGTCTGTTTTCTGTTGGAGCTGTTGTTGAATGATTGTTTTTAGGAGTGCTAGATATGTATGTGAAGTACTCGTATGTAAGCTGACAATTTGATTTAAATAAAAGGCTGTTTAAAATTCAATATTCTCTCTCTCTCTCTCTCTCTCTCTCTCTCTCTCTCTCTCTCTCTCTCAAAGATTTCCCACCCCTGTCCTCCATCTCCTTTTGGACACTCTCTCACTTTTTACCGTGGTATCCCTCTAAAAAGATCAGTGCAAACCCAGAGTGCCTGTTAAAAACCTGTCTGTTTAAACCAGATTAAAAGCTTTTTTTGGGTGGTAAGGCTTATTTTGTTCTAGCTTTACTTTGGGTTCTGCTCCCGGTGTTCTGTTCTTCTAATCTCCCGTGTTTTTGATCACTTTTGTTTGTTGAGTTTTCCCCCGAGATAGCATTCGGATGTGGGCCAATATGGCCCAAATATGCCAAATCACATGTGGGCCTTGTTTGGCAAAGATGTGGTGCTCTGGGCAACATGTGATCTGGATGTGACCCTGAAGTGGCCCGTGTGGTAAATGGTGAATATGGCCCAAATATCACAAAACAAATATGGGCCACCTTT